>NC_135704.1:19282129-19514629 GCF_964276395.1 Gasterosteus aculeatus | reverse complement strand
CGGTTTACTGAAATGTGGCGCTGTGTTGATAAGGACGACGTTACGTCTGACAACTAATTATAACTCGTGGACATTGTAAATACAGCGTGGGGGGGGGGGGGGGGGGGTGGAGGGGGGAGAGGAGCTGTCGGCCATTTTGTTAAGGGAAGGAATTGATTCTCAGAGCGGCGCGGTTCAATGTAGGAACGTGTTTTGAACACATTTCCTCCACGTTCGGCTGAATAACAGCTGTTGTTGTTGTCATTGTTTCAGTACTTGTTGTTTGTGTTGATGTTTGCGGGTCTTCCTTCGTGTTGGCTGAATGTGAAGTTTCAGCAGAAGCATTCAACAGCTTCTGCTCCTTGTGTTCCGATGCTGAAGAATGAATGAATTGATGGAGGATTAAACGCCCACATCTTCACATTCAACCCCCAGTTTATCTGCACAACCACAGATGGGTAAAAGAGGACTTCCTCAGACTTCCTCAGACGTCATCTTAAACATACGTGAACGTGTGCACGTTGTCAACAGAAATGTTCTTTAACTCCAAACATCCAGACGAGCTTCAAAGAGTCAAAGTGTTACCAGCATCAAAAGGTCCGCTTGTGTCACATTGAGCAGAATTCAGATGGAGACCGAGTTTAAAGTGTGACCGTGTGAACTGGTGACTCTAGATAACAACCTCTTTAAGTGAAGCCAAAGCTTCACGTGTTAAAGATGCGTTCTGTGTAGTGACCAGCAGGGGGCGACTCCTCTGCTCCCATAGACGTCTATGAGGAAATGACTCTACTTCTCTGTAGTGACCAGCAGGGGGCAACTCCTCTGCTCCCATAGACGTCTATGAGGAAATGACTCTACTTCTCTGTAGTGACCAGCAGGGGGCGACTCCTCTGCTCCCATAGACGTCTATGAGGAAATGACTCTACTTCTCTGTAGTGACCAGCAGGGGGCGACTCCTCTGCTCCCATAGACGTCTATGAGGAAATGATTCTACTTCTCTGTAGTGACCAGCAGGGGGCGACTCCTCTGCTCCCATAGACGTCTATGAGGAAATGACTCTACTTCTCTCTTGATTTATTCCCTCAGTAAATATTGTAAACATGAGTTTATGTCTCAGTCTCTAGTTTCACGTCTTCTTCAACACAACATGATGTTCATTTAGTGAATTATGGTCCAGTGAGTGATGCTTTAGGGCGGGGCTACACGTGATTGACAAGTCTCTACCAGAGACGTATACGACGTCTCTGCGTCCGCCTCAGTCCCCATATGGTCACTTCCTGTTCACTGGTTGATTAAACATTAACTTGGTGACGGCAAAAAAGAATCAAGACCAACGTCATAAACAGTGAGTGGGATTAAATGTTTGGTGGGTAATAAACACAGTGTGTGCAGAGTGGATTGAAGGTGTCACTCACAGACTCACTGACTGCAGGATGAGTTCACGGTTTACTGTGCACACAAAACAACCTACACTTCAGTCTGTGTGTGTGTGTGTGTGTGTGTGTGTGCGCGCAGGAAGCCAGTCGGCCGAAAACACGCAACTCGTCTCACTCGGCTCGTCTTTAGAGCAGCACTTAAAGACGCGTTTCATTCCAGTCCAACGCTGGTGTTAGACTCGTCCTGACCCACCGGGTTGGATTTTGGTGGAACCAGAATCTCCTTCAGCTCAGACTCCAGTGTGTGTGTCTGGGCTGAAGGTGCACTGTGTGCACGTAGTGTGTTTGTTGTGTGTTGAGTTGCACGGTTGCCTCCCACTCGCTGCAGGTGAGGATTTCTCCCTTCGACCCGGTGAGGTCACTCGAGCACCTCGGTACCGGCCGGTACGACACCCGTCAGCGCCTCCTCGCCCACGAGCCTCGACCTCATCAGGTGACTGTGAGCTGTGCGAGTGCACGTGGAGGAAGAAGTGCACGTGAGATATGTGAGGAACGTGCTGTTCAACTCGTTTTATGTTCTCCATGTTTCGAAAGGTTTTTCTACTAATTTGCATAATCAGCCAATTGGCTAATGAGCTGATTGGCTAAGCAGCTAATTGAAGAAAGAAGTTAAACTGCTGAACCTTCCCAAGTAAAAGGAGGACAAAGGAAAAGCTGTCGAGAAGCTACACGTTTTAACAGCAACACAACTACAACCAAAGCACCAGAGAAGAAGGTGGTGAAAAGACACGTTATGTACCACTGTACAAATGTGTCAGCAGGAGGCCGGTCGATAGTCTATCTGCTGCGAGAGCCTCTCCACGCACCTCAAGAGAGCGAAAGACGGGAAAAGTTTTCAAATCAAAAGTTGCTCTCATTTTCTTTATCTCTTTTTTTTCTTGTTGGAATTGCTCTTCACATCTGGCACATCTGCATCAAAGAGACATAAACAATCAGACGAGCAGATGACTCCTCTTCCCTCCCGTCCAATCAGTGAGCGCCGCCGCCGTCTCTCCACACACATGCACACGCACAAACTCACACAAACTCACACAAACACACACGAACACACACAAAAACACACACACAAACACACACACAAACACACACGAACACACACAAAAACACACACACAAACACACACTACTCCCACCAGCTTGCTGCTGTGATCAGACGGCCAGAAAGAGAAAGAGTGTGTGGGAGTAGTGTGCGTGTGCATGTGTGCGTGTGCATGTGTGCGTGTGCATGTGTGCGTGAGAGACGGCGAGCTGCAGTCGCTAAAAACAGCTCCACATCCAGAGAACCGGGGAGGGGGGTGATGAAGAGCAGCAGGTGATGAAGAGCAGCAGGTGACGAAGAGCAGCAGGTGATAAAGAGCAGCAGGTGACGAAGAGCAGCAGATGACGAAGAGCAGCAGGTGATGAAGAGCAGCAGGTGACGAAGAGCAGCAGGTGATAAAGAGCAGCAGGTGACGAAGAGCAGCAGATGACGAAGAGCAGCAGATGACGAAGAGCAGCAGGTGACGAAGAGCAGCAGGTGACGAAGAGCAGCAGGTGATGAAGAGCAGCAGGTGACTAAGAGCAGCAGGTGACGAAGAGCAGCAGGTGACGAAGAGCAGCAGGTGATGAAGAGCAGCAGGTGACAAAAAGCAGCAGGTGATGAAGAGCAGCAGGTGACAAAGAGCAGCAGGTGATGAAGAGCAGCAGGTGACGAAGAGCAGCAGGTGATGAAGAGCAGCAGGTGACAAAGAGCAGCAGGTGATGAAGAGCAGCAGGTGACGAAGAGCAGCAGGTGATGAAGAGCAGCAGGTGATGAAGAGCAGCAGGTGACGAAAAGCAGCAGGTGACAAAGAGCAGCGGGTGATGAAGAGCAGCATGTGATGAAGAGCAGCAGGTGATGAAGAGCAGCAGGTGACAAAGAGCAGCGGGTGATGAAGAGCAGCATGTGATGAAGATCAGCATGTGATGAAGAGCAGCAGGTGATGAAGATCAGCATGTGATGAAGAGCAGCAGGTGACGAATAGCAGCAGGTGATGAAGAGCAGCAGGTGATGAAGAGCAGCAGGTGATGAAGAGCAGCAGGTGACGAATAGCAGCAGGTGACGAAGAGCAGCAGGTGACGAAGAGCAATTCTTCATTTTCTGGCTGGTTTCAAAATAAAGTTTGGCTTTCAGAGTAAAAGGTCGAGGCCAACGGACTGCGATGCAACATGCACAGGCGGGTCGATGACCTTTGGTGTTTAGGGGCAGATCTTTGGCACCAGTAAGGACTCTTCTGGGCCACGTGTGGACCACGACGAATATTGTGACATTATAATGAAGAGGAATTCTCCTTCAGGAGAATAATATACAACGAGTGTGTGACATCTGACTCCTCCCCTTCCTCCTTCTGGCTCCCTCCTCTGTGTCATATGAAGCTCCATGTTTATATTTGCCGCCATGTTGTTACGTTAAATAAGCTCCTTCTTCCTCTTCCTGGCCTCATGTGACATCACGTCAACATTGTTGTGTCCTTCTTCTCAGTTTGAAGCTTTGCCAACGTTGTTTTCTTGTTATTTTGATGACAATAAAGCCACACCGAAGCAAATGGTGTAATTAGAGCGACACGCCGCCGCCCGTCACTGCACACGGAGTAAAACAAACTTTCACAACCACAGCAGAATACGACAACTCATTTTCCCGAGGAAACTGCTGTCAAACCGAGGAGACGACATCGTGATGAGAAGCCTGCAGACGGATCCTCTTCCCCCGGGACACCACACACACACACACACACAGACACACACAGACACACACACACACACACACAGACACACACACACAGACACACGCACACAGGGGATTGTCATCAGTGACGACTGACGCAACTGAACAGCAACCCATGTGCCTCGGAGCCAACAGAAAGCCAACACTGCCGGCTGTACTGAAACACACACACACACACACACACACACACACACAACCCAGTTACGTCCTCTGAGGTGATAAAATAACATCCAGATGTGAATACATATCCTGTTGACTTGTTTGGGGAAGTGTCTTAGTTTCATAGAACAGATCATTTCTCCGTAGCTGTAAAGTCAGAAAGCAGCATCTACTTTTCTGACTTCGCCTCGATTGAAGGCGCCGCCCTCATTCACGTCCACGGACTGAACAGAAGTGGATGTAGTCATGGCGACGCTTGGCGGACTGATGTTACAGAATCTGCGGTTCAGCGGTTTCAGTGGCGCCATCTTGGATCCAGAGCGTCTCCGTCTTTTTGTTAAAGCGGTGAACAGGAAGAGACCAAATATCCTCGGAAGAGACCTGTCAATCAGCGTGTAGCCCCGCCCCCTCGCTGCTTTATGGTCAGGTTGACTCTAAATGGACCATCATCTACTAGATGACCATCATGCTGTATTATAATCCTCAGAACCAGGAGGAAACCTTCATCCTCAGCTGTGAGGGAGACGTGGAAGAAGATGTCAGCGCTCCTACCTGAATCAGCGACATGTTAACGAGGTCCAGTCTGAACAGGAAGTTTCTGGAATGAGAAGAGAGGAGAACTTGTTAACAATGTGGCGAGACTCTGAAAGAGCTTTTGTTTAATCATGAGAGAAGAGACGAGACGTTTGAGGGCCTGTGGACTCAGCGAGGCCGATTAGAGGCCGCCGCTCGCACTCCTTCTGTGTGCAAGTACACGAACTGTTCGTTCGTCCCGAGTCTAACGTGTAAAAACGGAGGAGGAGCGCCGCTACCCGTCGAGAGCTGGGCGGGGACCGAGCCCCCGGCGATGTGCTCCGCGGGGTGAACGGCTGGACTTTCTCACCTGGCGCCCACGATGAGCTCGTTCCTGGTCAGGTCCAGGGTGAGCTGGGAGAAGTCTCTCACGCCCAGGGGGGAGAAAGAGGAGATCCAAGGACTCAGAGCTGAGGGACGGGGGGGAGGAGAGGAAAGAGGTCAGCGAACGCCGCGTCATGTCCTGAGCTACAAGCACATCATATATATAAATAAACACATGTGAGTGTGTGTATTTGGATATGACGCCCACAGGAACACTCACACCGTCATTGAACATCCAACCTGATCTCATGGAGAAACGAATGTGTCAGAAGTTGCCCTTTCTGTGTAAGTACGGCTGTGTTTGGTGAAACCGAGCTGGAACATTTATAAAATGAAGTAAACTGAAGATTTCCTGTAAACAGGACTGACGGGGGCCGTCTGGCTCCAATACCTGCAGACGTAACCAGTTGTATGCAGCATGTTATTATGACAGCGGGGAGAATACGTGAAACCACGGCGATAATAAAAATCTGTCTCACTTGAAGACGGCAAAATAAAAGACAGCAGCATCTAGTTCCACACCAAGTGGTTTCATTTGAATAGTTTTACTTCATGTCGGTGATATTGCTGATAACACACTGTATCAATGCCCCCCATGCATAAAATACAGACACTCACTTCAACTATTACAGTTTTTAAGTAGATCTTTTTAGGAGATTATTCGTTATTCGTAGCGCTGCCGGAAGCAACAAAAGCATCCAAGGTGATGGAACCTTCGACATGAATAATGACTGTAAACATTCACACACACTCAGAGGATTCAATCCCAGAGACCCTCAGCACACAGGACGCATGGCGCATGGGGGGCAACAGCAAGGCCTATTTGTGCATTAGAGTTATCTACATTAGATACATGTGTAAACATACGTATACATGTATACATATATATATATATATATATATATGTATGTATACATGTTAATGCAGACAGAAGAAGTTTGAGAGGCGTCGTGAAAATGAAACTGTCGCAGGAAACTACACCGGAACATGTAATTCAAAGATTAGTGGCCTTTCTGCTTAATTTGCTGAACATACTGAAGGAAACAACTTTCTGCTGCGGAAAGTTATGAAACTTATCTCAAGTAACCGTTAAAAAGAATGAGTGAGGAGGAACCTGGAGATGCTCTAACACGCTCTTGACCACTGGAGACGTGATTATTATTGTGAGTACAGATGTTAGTGGGATGCAAACAGCTGTCCTCCGTGGCTTTCCTGTCCCTCAGATACAAACTACAATGACTGCATAACCCACTAATGTCCAAATGATGTGATGGTCTGTGACACGCTGCGTTAGACCCAAGAACTATTTGTTTGTTCATGTAGTGCAGTTGACTATTGCATTTAATTGCATAATAATTACATGTTATTTTTCTTATAGTAATTGCATCACTTGATTTAGTTCAATTTAGTTCATTCTAATATTTGAAACAACCAAATTAGGATTTTTTTATACTCATGTTAAAGCTGCAATTGCGAAATTAAAACACACTACGATGTAAAAACCATATTTCTCAATTCAGAAACATAATTCAGTGTACTGTCGAGCTCTGACGATTTAGTTTGTAGTTCAGCTTACTTGTTATAATACTGGTAGATGAAATCCAGCGTTCTGATTGGTTCAGAGAGTCACGGGGGGCGGGTTATTCATCGATAATGTACAGCTGTTGTTGACCGATATGGCGGCAAATCACAGTCAAAATTCAAGAGCGCAAATCAGGTTGATGCGCGTAAATCAAACATCCGCGAGATCTTTGCTCGCTGGCGGAGCGTGAACTTGCTGGTGAGGAGGGTCTCTGCTCGCGCTCAAAGGTGTTTTCTAAGCACTCGCTGTTGTTCTTTTTGACAGTAAGGGGGCGGAGCCAGTCGCCAGGGGGCGGAGCCAGTCACCATGGTCTCCACATCTGATTGGTTACAAACCGCATCTGTGGATTGGCTGAAGTGATGCATTCACACAACTATAGAAGCCCGTTTCCACACCGAAGAAAGGGGATAGAAAGTCGAAATTATGAGAGAAAACGTTGTCAAAACACAAAGGACACCTCTGTGTCACCGTAGATGACAACCAGCTACAATCATTTACCATGACAGTGATTTGCCGCCTTAGTCCGAGCGTTCCATATCACAGGTTCGATTTTGCGCGATCGTTAGTTGATCGCCGAAAAAAAGTTACAGGCAATGCGAGCTTTGGCAACCGGACAATTAGGGTTCACGTCATGAGCGATGTGAATGAATGAGATGGACTCAACGCTGTTTACATACGGGAATATTTGTCTCTAGACTACTGAAGTGCGATACACAACGTTTGGTGCTGAAAGGCAGCGATTTACTTAACGTACTATTTATAATCATGATATATCGCTGGTGACCGTATTATGAAAGCAATAAGGTTACAGTTTGAGGGTCACATAACAACACCAGCGAACTGTGACATTATTGGAGGATAAAGCGCAGCCTCTCGTCGCTTATTGCCTTAGTGAGGTGAATGGTTTGACTAAAGATGTAGGGCTGCATCGTGTGGCCCACAATCCATATCGCGGTATTTAAACAGACTCTGACGGTATCCTGGTACATCGCGGTATTTAAACAGACTGACGGTATCCTGGTACATCACGGTATTTAAACAGACTCTGACTGTATCCTGGTACATCGCGGTATTTAAACAGACTGACGGTATCCTGGTACATCACGGTATTTAAACAGACTCTGACTGTATCCTGGTACATCGCGGTATTTAAACAGACTCTGACTGTATCCTGGTACATCACGGTATTTAAACAGACTCTGACTGTATCCTGGTACATCACGGTATTTAAACAGACTCTGACTGTATCCTGGTACATCACGGTATTTAAACAGACTCTGACTGTATCCTGGTACATCACGGTATTTAAACAGACTCTGACTGTATCCTGGTACATCACGGTATTTAAACAGACTCTGACTGTATCCTGGTACATCACGGTATTTAAACAGACTCTGACTGTATCCTGGTACATCACGGTATTTAAACAGACTCTGACGGTATCCTGGTACATCACGGTATTTAAACAGACTGACGGTATCCTGGTACATCACGGTATTTAAACAGACTGACGGTATCCTGGTACATCGCGGTATTTAAACAGACTCTGACTGTATCCTGGTACATCACGGTATTTAAACAGACTGACGGTATCCTGGTACATCACGGTATTTAAACAGACTCTGACTGTATCCTGGTACATCACGGTATTTAAACAGACTGACGGTATCCTGGTACATCGCGGTATTTAAACAGACTGACGGTATCCTGGTACATCACGGTATTTAAACAGACTCTGACTGTATCCTGGTACATCACGGTATTTAAACAGACTGACGGTATCCTGGTACATCACGGTTTTGCTTTTTCAACTAAACACATTGAGTTAATGTGTTGACCCTGAAAACGCTTGCTGGCCAACTCGCTCGCAACTGGCCGGCCAGTTAGCTTTTTATCGTGTTAGCGTGTTAGCTTGTTGTGGCTGCTAGTGTTGCCACCAGAAGCTCGACAAATGGTTTTCTGATCTAACGTAACTTACGTCAGATTTTACAAAACCAAAAAGCCTCCAAACAGACTCGACTCCTCTGTTGGGCCCAAGTTGCGTTGCAGCGTCTCTCGTTGTTCCTCCCGTGTTTCTGCTTTCTCTGTTTTCATGTAGCAGCAGAGTTACTTCTTGTTGTGAGCTTTACCCAGCATGCAGTTTGGTGGGGTCATTTTATAAATGTACATTTATTAGTGTCACAAATAGTTTATGTGTCACAAGCTGTTGTGTTGTGGTGTTTTACACTGTTAAAGAGTGTTTGTTGTGGGTTATTCCTTGTTATTATAAAGTTATAGCATGGCTGAGATTCAATGACTGTTATTGAGTCATGGTTACACACATGTGGTTACACACGTGTGGTTATACACACGTGAGACAAGTAGCTCCGTGATGACGTGTAGAAATAAATTCTGCCAAAGAGCCACAGCGGGTGTTATGGCGTTACCGGTATGAACACTACGAGATCTTCTACCAGTATACCAGGTGCAGCCCTACTAAAGGTAACTTTTTATTAACAATACTGCTTACTTAATATAACTCAGATGACTATTTATTGCCAACTTAATTAATAACTTTTAGTTAACTATACTAATGTTTACTGCAGTTACACGCCTAAACTCACTTGTTTTCATCATTAACGACTTAAAATTAATGAGCGACTTTACGTAGAAGTTTTGAGGCAATCGGTTTCTTGACTTTTTTCAAGTAAAGTCAATTTATTACTTTTTATAGTGTAGGAGACGCGAGGGAAGCGCTAGTGTGAATTAATGATTAATACTGGGACATGTTTAACTATGACTCTGCAGATGTCTGTGGAAAAATCATTTACTAATTAAAGTATTTCAAACTTATTATGATGGCACAGCCAATCAGAGAGCTCCCTTATGATATGATACATGCTCCTAGTTTGTTGCCAAAGAACGTCGACCTCAGAGGGATTAAACATGTTGTGGCTAAACACGGTAAAACACGGGTCGAGTGACAGCGAGATCCTCCTTGTGGCAGTGGCAAGTGGGTGGCAACTTTGTGACAGGCAGCGGCAATCGCCAGTAAATCAGTCGGCGTCACGACGGCACGCTGGGTGGGAGGAGCCAATTTTTCCCAGAAACAACTGTTATTTGTACGACAGGTCAGCTGCTGTAAATATTTAATTTTATTTAATTTTATTTGAGACACGTGAGCCCCCGTCTTCTTATTACAGAGGCTAATTTTAGGTTTGAACCGGCGGGTTCCGTGTAGGGGGTGGGGCTCTCAAGTTCGATGCCACCCACTTGCCACTGCCACAAGGAGGATCTCGGCCTTACTGCACGGGTCACATCAAACCAACACTAAGCCCCGCCCCCCACTTACTCAATAAATATGACATCCTGAGAAAATCCCATAATTTAGAGAGACAGTTAAAGTGATTAACCCTCCCCATAAAATATGATCATTAAAAGCACATGACATGAAGCCTAAAATAAGGATGTGGAGAGGCAGATATCAGGAGGAATGCCCCCCCAACAGTAAAAACAGGAGCTGTAAGGGATCACTTTAGAATTTAATGTGGAGCATTAATCATCTGAGGTTATACCAACGTCCCCCCACATCATGAATATGTCTCCACGTGCCAGTTAAAGAAAGAGTTGTGGTGCAGAGCCCCTCCGCCCCTCTGTGAAGGACAGTTATTGTCCTGGACCCTCATAACTGCCCGGCAGTGGAGGACTTGATAAACGACCATTGCCCCTCCAAGACAGATTAATGCAGCGGAGACATTCAGTCTCTCCTAAATCAACGGCTTCCTATCACTTTGCATCTTCCTTTCTCTTGAATGTAGAACCAGCATAAGGGGCCGAGGGAACAGACGTGATGGAATGTGAGATTCCTCAAAGCCGGCTGTGCGATACCGATCTGGTCTTAGTTTCATCCCAGAGATGTCTGGTGGGTTTCACCTTACGCCTGGAGGGTGTCACCTTAAGTCTGGAGGGTGTCTCCTTAAGTCTGGAGGGTGTCACCTTAAGTCTGGAGGGTGTCACCTTACGACTGGAGGGTGTCTCCTTAAGTCTGAAGGATGTCACCTTAAGTCTGGAGGGTGTCTCCTTAAGTCTGGAGGGTGTCACCTTAAGTCTGGAGGGTGTCACCTTACGACTGGAGGGTGTCACCTTAAGTCTGGAGGGTGTCTCCTTACGTCTGGAGGGTGTCACCTTAAGTCTGGAGGGTGTCTCCTTACGTCTGGAGGGTGTCACCTTAAGTCTGGAGGGTGTCTCCTTACGTCTGGAGGGTGTCACCTTACGACTGGAGGGTGTCACCTTAAGTCTGGAGGGTGTCACCTTAAGTCTGGAGGGTGTCTCCTTACGTCTGGAGGGTGTCACCTTACGACTGGAGGGTGTCACATTACGTCTGGAGGGTGTCACCTTACGACTGGAGGGTGTCACCTTACGACTGGAGGGTGTCTCCTTACGTCTGCAGGGTGTCTCCTTACGTCTGGAGGGTGTCACCTTACGTCTGCAGGGTGTCACCTTACGTCTGCAGGGTGTCTCCTTACGTCTGCAGGGTGTCTCCTTACGTCTGGAGGGTGTCACCTTACGTCTGCAGGGTGTCACCTTACGTCTGCAGGGTGTCACCTTACGTCTGGAGGGTGTCTCCTTACGTCTGGAGGGTGTCACCTTACGACTGGAGGGTGTCTCCTTACGTCTGCAGGGTGTCACCTTACGTCTGCAGGGTGTCTCCTTACGTCTGGAGGGTGTCTCCTTACGTCTGCAGGGTGTCTCCTTAAGTCTGGAGGGTGTCACATTACGTCTGCAGGGTGTCTCCTTAAGTCTGGAGGGTGTCACATTACGTCTGCAGGGTGTCTCCTTACGTCTGGAGGGTGTCACCTTACGCCTGGAGCGTGTCACCTTACGTCTGGAGGGTGTCACATTACGTCTGGAGGGTGTCACTTTACGTCTGGAGGGTGTCACCTTACGTCTGGAGGGTGTCACTTTGGAACCATTAAAGGTCTGATTGGGCGAGACGGATGAGAATGGGGTTTGGAAAAAAAAAACACTTAACATTTAACCGTACCATTGAAGTGTGAAAAAAGGAAAATAAGGGAGCGCTTGATTCGTAGCGCCACATGAAGGGCGTCGGGCGCCACTTTGTTCCATGCCACCAGGTACATTAAAGTTGCTGTTGGCCTCAAGGGCAGAGCCTGTGCTCCAAACAGGAGAACCTTCTAGCAGTTTTCTTCATGTCAGCGTGACGCAAAGAAATAAAGACCACGCTGACTTATTCAACAGTATTTTGCTGAGTTAAGAAGAGAATTGTTGGCAAAATTGCAATAATGTTCCGCCTCAGTACGACAGTCTGTGCTCTTTCACATCGAGGCACACGGTGTTCTGGGTCATCCGATAATCCAGATGTGCGTCGATCTTTATAATCTTGTGGTGCCAAAGATGATCGTCTACATCCGAGGTGGACTACCAGCACAGACCCCCCCCCCCCCTTATGCATGTTTATCTTGCTATATATTCCTGCTCTGAGATGAAAGTCGGCTTGGCGCATGACGTGACGTATGTGTGTCAACTCTGTCTGTGGTTTGCAAACATTAAACGTCCTGTTTTGGTGATTTTGCACCGGTGTCGAGTGAGAATCTTTGGAACAACAACCAATGCTTTCATTCATTTTTCAGGTTTATTTTGAAAAGACACAATGTTTGTGCCTCTTCAGAAACTGCCTGTTTCTCATGGCCAGGGTACTTTATTTTGAAAAGAGAAGTTACTAGACCTCATTGTTTGTTGGTGTGAGGTGAGAGACAAACTAACACATATTAGCATCCCACACTCTATTATATTTCTTATCATTGTCTTTATAATCATCGAGTTGAGTCCCCCCCCCCCCAGCTGCCATGTTTAATGAGCCATGAATGACGCATATCGTACCAAAGGTGTCCGTCTATCATCACCTTCCTTCGGGGGGGGGGGGGGGGGGGGGGCACTGCAACAAGATGTCTCGTTAATGGAAAGAAGTCTCGCTGGAAATAAGCAATATTACAAATGTTTATCTCCAGGGGGAGGTGGCGATGCAGCAGCAGGTCACATGGTCACGCGGTTCTGTCAATTAGCGCTCTGACAGCAGCGTTCCCCCGAGAAGATGATTCATATGTGAAATTGGAAAAATAACCACGGAGGAATTAATCGCTTTATAGAAACACACTCACATAGAAAAGCTCACACGTCGGCGTCCGTCCGGAAGGAGCAACAACCTTCACACCTCGGCCTCATCGGCCCCCCGGCGCCCCCCTCCCTTCGTAACGAGCTCTACATTCACTCGAACGCTTGGAGGGCTTTTCCTCTCTCCATCGCCCCCCCCCCCCCAATGACCCGGAGAATGAAGTGATGGACCGCGGGCAGGAGGCTAACAGCCTCTCAGTCACAAGTCAGCCGGGTCCACGGCATCCAAAAGACCAATGGGGGGAGGCGGGGGAGAAGAGGGGGGGGGCTCTCCTCTATACCTACATAGCACCTCTCTTCTCTCGGGGGGGGGGGGTCTCTTCTCTATACCTACATAGCACCTCTCTTCTCTCGGGGGGGGGGGGGGCTCTCTCCTCTATACCTACATAGCACCTCTCTTCCCTCGGGGGGGGGGGGGCTCTCTCCTCTATACCTACATAGCACCTCTCTTCTCTCGGGGGGGGGGGTCTCTCCTCTATACCTACATAGCACCTCTCTTCCCTCCGGCTGATGGATTGCAAAGGGCCTCAGTGTGGGAGAAGCTCGGGGACGAGGAAAGAAGCACTCTGCCCCCCCCCACTTTAAACATCCTGGTATCTGAAACGCCATCAGCATGTTCAACTCCACTCAGCCGCCTGATGGACGCCGTGAGCACAGAGCTGGAGGGGGTTCGGGGGGGGGGGGGGGGGGAGGCTTCTGGCAGCAGGATGGAGAAGAAGAGCAGAAATACTTGAGACTTGTCGGCTGAACGAGGAGGCGAGGGAGAGGAGGCGAAGGAGAGGAGGCGAGGGAGAGGAGGCGAGGGAGAGGAGGCGAGGGAGAGGAGGCGAGGGAGAGGAGGCGAGGGAGAGGAGGCGAAGGAGAGGAGGCGAGGGAGGAGACAGATGAGGAGAGAAAGACTTGGAAACAGGAAATGAGCAACAACACCTGCTTCCTTTCTTCTGTGTGTCTCTCCAGAGTCTCTGTCGCTCCTCTTCCTCCCCTACTCTCTCCTCCTGGTCCTCCTCCTCTCCCCTCCCCTCCTCCTCTACTCTCTCCTCCTGGTCCTCCCCTCCTCCTCTCCTCTCTCCTCCCCTCCCCTCCTCCCCTCCCCTCCCCTCCTCCTCTCCTCTCTCCTCCCCTCCAGCCAAAGGGTCTTATCAACCGTTATGCTCCCTCATGAAGCGTCTTGTTTCCTTGATGGATGATGCTGCGCTGGATGTGATGAAGGGACAAAGTTTATTTATCTTACGAACCAGGCCGACTCCATTATCTCACACACACACACACACACACACACACACACACACACACACACTTTATCTGTACTGGCTGCCCCCCCCCTCGTGTCACGCTCTTATCTCTCGGCCTGTAGTGCGTCTGGATGGCGAGGGGCGGCCGGCGGACGTCCACGCGATTCTTTTCACGTCGTCATGGAAACGCCGTCACGCATTCCGGCAGGTCGGAGCCGCTGTGCGAAGGATGTTTATCAGCGTATCTCTGCCACAATATTTGTGTGATGTCACGTCTGATTGTGGAGTGTGTGCGCGTGCGTGTGTGCGTGTGCGTGTGCGTGTGTGTGCGTGTGTGTGTGTGTGTGCGTGTGCGTGCGTGTGCGTGTGTGTGCGTGTGTGTGCGTATGTGCGTGTGCGTGTGCGTGTGTGTGCGTGTGTGTGTGTGTGTGTGCGTGTGCGTGCGTGTGTGCGTGTGTGTGTGCGTTCGCGTGATAAAATTCCAAACCCCAGATTTTTGTTCTTTGGTGTTCACATGTAAACTGATCTTTATTCATTCGTCTGTTCAGCTTTTACTAAACTAGCTTCACAGTTTGTTTGCTGGACTTGTTTCTGCATTGTAGGGATCTGAGGGGGGTGGAGGACGGGACATGAGGTCCACGTGTGCCAGGAGACACGACTGAAGGAAGATGGAGGGAAGACAGCGTGTCGTGTCTGGCTTTTTACTGACTGCTGGAACGACCGGAGTGATTTATTTAGTTTCTTTGATGGACAGATTAAAATGTCTCCAGAGACACCCTCTGCCTTTTGACTGCTGCGCTGCCATTTATTCACCTTCCTCCGTGCCCTCCTGGTACGATATATATATATATTATATATATATATATAATAACAGCTCGGGGGGGTTGGACTATTGAAGACAAAGGTTTCCTAACTGTTACTTTGGGTGCAGTGAGATGTAAACAAACCGACTCACTCTCAACCAATCAGAGGGCTGGATTTCATCCACCCGCATTATAATTGATTGAACTACTGCTGAATAGATGAAAACTCGGAGGCAGTTTTCTGGCCTCTGATGTTTATGGTTCGTCTGAGCCAAACGCTGAAGGTGTCACAGGATTCGGCCTGATCTCTGACAGCTGTCCGTCTGTCGTGTTGTTTCATGTTTCAGCTTTTAGCTTCATAGGCGTGTTCAACTTTTGCACGCATTTCTCCATTTATCTGCATAACTTACTTTAGAACCTGTTGTAGTGTGTCTGAGTGTTTTTAAACCGGTTGGTGCGTATCGTAGACTAATGTTTCAAACGGTGTGAAGCGTTTGTGTTGATCCATAATCCTGTTCTGGCTCGTTCTGTACCAATGAAACTGTTGTTCTATACTACCTGCTCAGGTACTCTGTGTACTACCTGCTCAGGTACTCTGTGTACTACCTGCTCAGGTACTCTGTGTACTACCTGCTCAGGTACTCTGTGTACTACCTGCTCAGGTACTCTGTGTACTACCTGCTTGGCTAGTATACAGAGTACCTGAGCAGGTAGTACAGAGTACCTCCTCATACTACCTGCTCAGGTACAGTTATTGATCAACCAGTTTTAACGCGTGGATAAACGAGTGATGTCATCACCTTGACGAGGTGATCAGTGAAATGATTGATCATCATAATGATTCTCAGAAGCCTCCATCATGACCGATGGGTTTCACTTTCAGAGTTGTCCTACTTTAAGGAAGTACAGATCTGGGATAGATGTCCCCCCTCCGTCCCCCCGGAGCTCAACCAGTGGTAGATGGACCAATGACAGATCCAGGTCCGCGGGGCCGGAGGACTCAGAGTGCTCTGCTGGAATAAACAGGGCCAACTCATCCCCCCCCCCCGGTGACGGCTGCCACAAGACGCTCATCGATCACAGGAGGTGACACTTCCCCTCCCGGGGCCGCCGCTCCGGAGGTGGGAGCCTGATCTGGACCAATGGAGGCGGGTGGAGGCGGGTGGAGGCGGGTGGATGCGGGTGGAGGCGGGGCCAAGCGGCTCGAAAAGCTTTACTTCCATTAGGAGATCAGACCCCCGGCGGCCGACCCGCAGAAGCAAAAGCCTCTACCGAACGCCACGTCCGGAGAACGCCGCTATCGACACGGAGCCAGTGGTGACCTCTGACCTTGTACGGGGACCTTTGGGTGCTCTTTCTTGCTGCACTCCGGCTGGGTCAGCTGGTCGAACAGCACCTGGGGGGGCGGGCGGGCGGCGTCCTGCGCAGCGGAGGTCGGGAGGAGGAGGAAGAGGAAGAGGCCGGCCATAGACAAGGGGGAGGAGTCCAGCAAGGACGCCGTCATGGTGATGACCTCTCCTCTGGGATGCAGCTGGAAGGATAAGAAATACATTTTTACACCTCAACACATGAACCCCACACACACACACACACACACACACACACACACACACCTTTCCTGCAGGAGCTGCTTCCTCAATAACGGAACCATCAATAACAAATTATTATCCCCAGTTGAGTTACGGAATCAAACCAATCAATGAAGCCTTTCCCGCTGCAGCGGCTCGCCAGTTATGCAAATGTGTGAAGCCCCCGAGAATGTTTAGAGAGAAGAAGAGATGGAGAGTGATCATGTATTTATTCTTGCATTGGTCAACACACGTCTTCTAACACAGATTCATTCTGCACGTCTCCCACGTGACCATCACGTGACCACCAGTCAGTCCCACAGGACCCCCGGTGAGCAGTGACCCCCCAGGACTCGATACCACATCATTCACATGGAGACGAGGAAGGAGGTGAGTGGGAGCTCCTCTGGTCCCGGTGACATGAAGACAAGGAGCAGCTGTTATCAGCGTTGTGTGGAACGAACACGCGTGATGTATGACGGAGAGGAACTTAGTCAGATGGAACCTCAGCATGTTGCTTTTTATTTATTTCGTTTCCTTGAAAAAGAGTTGAGAAAACCACATTTTGCTTTTTAACAAACAAACAGTATTTTTGGGCCCAAAAGGTAAATGTCTTCATGTGAAGGAGCTTCTGTAACGTGTGGTCACGTGAGGAGGAGGTGAGACGGCGTGTCGATGTATTTAGGATCGCAGCCAGAGATCATTCAGGATAAAAGAGGTCAAGTATGAATACGCGCGGTTCTGCCAGCGTATCCATGGCAACAGAGCGGCAAGCCGGTAACAACAGCGCCAACGGGTCGAGTGTATTTCAACACAGACCTCCACAGTCTGCTGGGGGGGGGGGGGGGGGGCACTGTGCTCTTTGTTTGCATTTTATTTCATTTGCAGTTCTGTTCTTGGTTACTATTTAATTTGAATATTGTCATCGTTGCTGAATTCAAGTAGATTTATTTACTGTGAAATACTGTAAAATTGAACACATTTAATTTGATAATTGTTATCATCTTATTTCAATTGATAGAGCATTATTTTTGGTGTTTTTGTCGTTAGTTGGTCAAAGCACTTAATAGACCACACAGTTAAATATGTTGTAATATTATTTATTATATTATTAAACTGACGCCTCACAAGCTTCCACAGAGCAAATAAATCAACTATGATTAAAAAATGCAGGAAGTAGACACAGCAAATATATATTATATAATATATATACATAGATACATATATATATATATAGATATATTATATATACATAGATATATTATATACATATAGATATATTATATATACATAGATATATTATCTATATAATATATATATATATATATACATATATATATATATATATATATATATATTATATGCAGGACAAATATACATTTGTATCCTGCAGACTGTCTGTGGATCATCAGGACAGCAGCAATCAGAGGGCGGGACCAGGAGCCACAGTCTGATTGAAGGATGTGCTTCAGCCCGGAGAGACGACCATTAGAGGCCCGTTAAGTCAAATCAGACCTCGGCTTGATTGGCGCGCACGCACACACACACACAGACACACACACACACACGCACGCACACCTGAGACAGCCGCAGTCTGTGATAACACTCAGACTCACACAGACGCAAAGCTCACTGCGCTAACAATGAAATCAATACACAATGACACTGAGACAGACTCACACCACACTGCTGTGAAACGCGGTCGAGCCAATCAGAGGCCGCCTGAGGACGAGGTCACACGGCCCGCTCAGAACCTCGCCGCTCCTCTCGGGACAAAGAGGACATATTTGATGCGCATTCGTTCACACATTTTGTGTCGCTGCTGTTTTCGTCACGCACACACAAACAGCAGACTATCACAATAAGAGTCTCCCTCAGAGAGCAGGATTACAACACGAGACGTGGCGACTTGTTATCTTTCATTCTGCTTCTTCACAATTACAATATAAATGCAAATATTTGAAGGATTTATTCAGCGTTCCACGAGCGACGAGGAGACGTCTTTCATAACTGCTGCCTGGATAATAAAACCAACACGTAAAGACCTTTATGACTCATAATCCTCCAAGCAAATAAGGTCAGATTCAACAGTGAACTCGGGTACAGGTGCTCTTTGGGTCGCAAACGGACAGAGGTCAGAGGTCAGACAAAGGTCAGTCCTTATCCGGCTACAAGAGGTCACCACCACACATCTAAGAGTTGTACTTCCTGATTCCATAGGGATTATAAAGTGCGTGCGTGTGTGTGTGTGACTGTGTGCGTGCGTGCGTGCGTGCGTGCGTGCGTGCGTGCGTGTGTGTGTGTGTGTGTGTAGTGGAGGAGAGCCGGCGTTCCCACAGAATCCTTCTTATTGGATTCTAGCTTTGGGCATTCATCACCGGCCACCGTGGTGCCGCTAAACTTTAATAAAAGCTCACCTGCCAACGGAGGAGCAGGAGGAGCAGGAGGGGGAGGAGGGGAGAAGGGGGAGGGGGAGGAGGGGGAGGAGGAGGAATTTGTTATGTTACCTAGTTACGACTGGAGGTCTGAGGGGCGTTCAGGGCCCCGTGTTGATAAAGCCGGTTGTCAGGGCCGTTATGTTGTCACGTTGTTGTGAATGTGATTTGTGGCTCAGGGTGGTAACATTGGTCCCTCGGGCTGCAGACATGGACATGGCTGGAGGCCTCAGTGAGAGACAGTCCTCTCCTGAGCGTGTCTCTAACAGCTGATCGTTGCCGTTGATGAGCTCCTCTTCCTCAGTGACACGCTAACGGCTGCAGGTGGACGTCTGGGCCTGTTTGTGCAGCTTAGAGGCTCTACGGGACAAAACGGGTCCTCTGGGACGCAGACCGTCAACACAGCAACGGCTCACCGTCCCAGGGGGGGGGTCTGCTGTAAGTGATGTTCATTTGCATACAGAGTGAGATTCTGATCACCGGCGTGTGCTGATGCGCACACGCACACACACACACACACACACACACACACACACACACACACACACACAAATGGCCGTTTAGGAGAAACCACTTTTCACAAACCCCCCACTGTCGGAGCCCCCCGCTGCCACAGAGACTCAATGGGGGGGGGGCAGACACACAGACGCTGCCACAACAACTCATCGGTCCCTCCAGTTCGGCGTAGTAGCGGTCGCCATCTTGTAATATGTGTATCTATCAGACCTGTCAATCAGACAGCCCTAAAGCATCCCCTTTCTGTTTGACTCCACATGGACCATCATGTACTAAATGAACATCATGCTGCTTTGAGACCATAAACTCACGTTTACAGTGATTTCCTCATAGACGTCTATGGGAGCAGAGGAGTCGCCCCCTGCTGGTCACTACAGAGAAGTAGAGTCATTTCCTCATAGACGTCTATGGGAGCAGAGGAGTCGCCCCCTGCTGGTCACTACAGAGAAGTAGAGTCATTTCCTCATAGACGTCTATGGGAGCAGAGGAGTCGCCCCCTGCTGGTCACTACAGAGAAGTAGAGTCATTTCCTCATAGACGTCTATGGGAGCAGAGGAGTCGCCCCCTGCTGGTCACTACAGAGAAGTAGAGTCATTTCCTCATAGACGTCTATGGGAGCAGAGGAGTCGCCCCCTGCTGGTCACTACAGAGAAGTAGAGTCATTTCCTCATAGACGTCTATGGGAGCAGAGGAGTCGCCCCCTGCTGGTCACTACAGAGAAGTAGAGTCATTTCCTCATAGACGTCTATGGGAGCAGAGGAGTCGCCCCCTGCTGGTCACTACAGAAGATGCAGCGTTAGATGAAATCTCTTGAGACCTTATTTCAGACTGTAAACCATTCAGAAGAAGCCTTTGATGGAGGGAACAGGAAGTGTACCCAGGCGGATCAAAGGTCACCGATCAGAGTTTCACGTCAGAGTCAGACAACACAGAGGAGGATTATTTGTTCCGTTTCATGAACCCTGCTTATGATGCTCTCTGTAAAGCCTGATCCCGGCTTGGGGAGTGATGGAACATCTTCTCGCTGACACAAGACATCAAGCCCGACGCTCATTTGCAACCCTGCAAACACGCCGCTGTAATTAAATCCATTGTGATGTGATTAGAAAGGAAAAAAAACATCTTGTGTCCCGGTTTTAATTGGCGTGTGGTCCCACAACACAATGTGTGGTTACGGGCCGTCCTGAGGCGTGACAGGGAACCGCGCCAGCCAATGTGGTGATGCAGAGGAAACCGGCGGGATCACCGGTGGCGTTGTTTACGCTTTGTGATTTAGGGGAATGGAGGCGAGCACCCGAAGGGGCCGCGTTGTGTGATTGTGATATAATCACAGGAAACAGAAAAGACAAATGCAGCTTCTCCTCTGGATGAAGCAAATGATCCCTTCATTTCTGCCCATTAGTTGTGTAAATGAGGAGTTTCATCCCGCCGAGCTGTGGCCGGGAGGCTGCACGGTGTGTGTGTGTGTGTGTGCGTGTGTGTGTGTGCGTGTGTGTGTGCGTCGGCTGCTTGCACAATGTGCAGGAAAGCGTTGGTTTTCTTCAGCGATCAGTCACCTGCACAAAGAGAAAACATTTCCAAAGACCCAATCAGCGGCCTCCATTAACTAATTGGAGCAGCCGCACTTTTCAATTCAATTAAGGCACTTTTTATGTTTGAGTCGTTTAGTTCTGCTCTCTTTGAATATTGAAGTGAAGTAATCGTGCCTCCAGGCCTTAGAGTGTGTGTGTGTGTGTGTGTGTGTGTGTGTCTGTGTGTGTGTGTGTGTGTGTGGGGGGGGGGCATGGGTTGAAACAACAAGAATAATTGAAGCTGCACAGAGACCAGCCTGTCGCTCAGGGAGGAGGGTTACGTGTGACCAAGTGTCCTCCTGGTCTCTTTGTGTCTCTTTCCGGTAGTTCTGCATCTTCTGGCTGCTCTCCGTCCTTTCTGGAGCTCTATCGCGCGTCGTCCTTCTGCGTCTCACTTTCATCCCGTTCTGGCGGCCGTGACGCTTCATAGTAGCGTTGCACGGTGTACCGGTACTAGAAAGGTACCGCGGTACCCTCACGTTAGGGTTTTGACTATTTGTAGTACCGGTACTGAGCGCTCCGTGTCGGGCCGCCTGCACACATCGACTGCGCAGCTCTCACACAGCGAGTTATCGGGGGAGACGCGCCCTCATGTAGCAGACTGCTCACCCATATACACCATTAGCCATAGCCTAGCTTAGCTCGGGTGACCACACGTCCTCTTTTACCCGGACGCATTTTTTAGGTCTGGAAAAGAGAAAACGTCCGGGTAAAAGAGGACGTCTGCTTTGTCTTGTGTTTGACTGTGTTTGGAAAATTGTTGACTTGCTAGTTTGTCATAAACAAAGTAAGTTTAGCCGCTAGCAGACATCTCGTTAGCAATGTTAGCAAGCTTGTTATAAAACGCTAGCATATTGATGCTAGTATTAAGTGCTCTCGAGTCGGCTTCTTTGTAATGTTATAGGGAAACTTTTCACTAAACCTTGGAGTGAGACGTTGGGGGTGAACGGCTGACGGGGCTGTAAGTTACGCTACGTGCAGCCAATCGGGTTATAAATGAACCGTTTAGATGAACCAGCGCAGATTCTTTTTTTTTTTAGCGTAATAAGTTGGATGTGTGGCGTGAGTGCGTGTGAAAACATGGAAACACGCGTGTCGCACGGGGAAACCGTGAGAGTTGGCAGCCTGTAGCTTTGTTGGCTAGCTTGACAACAACTTTCCCCAAGACCCCAAATAAGTTCCTGAACAGTCCAGCAGAAATATATACATGCAAAACAACCTACAAGTTCACTCATGTGGGCCGATAGGATCATGAGGTCAGAATGCACACAAAACTGTACCAAATAACACACACTTGATGCAACAGGCTACATGCTGGTGGATCTTCACCTGATCCTTTTTATTTCTAGTTAAGGAAATATGAACGTGAGAATATCAAACTATGCAAGTAAATAAAGCATTGTTCATCCCACAGACAGTCAAACAGATACCAGGTAAAAAAGGAACCTTACAGATGTTTTATTTATTACTATCATAGATAAATATATTCCATTATCCTATTTGTGCTATCGTAAGTATCGGGTACCGTAATATTTTGGCAGGTATGGTATCGAAGTCATCATGTTGGTATCGTGACAACTCTACTTCATAGTGGCTTCGGCCCAAAGTTCTAAGATCGCTTTGCACGTCTTCAAACCGAGGTGACGGGCCAGAGGACTCGTCTCCAGTGGGACAGGACGGTTCCTCTAATATCAACATCATCATCCGTCTCCGTGACGACCTGTTTACCCGCCCGGCTCACGCGACGAAGACGAGCAACTGTTCTCACATCCGAGTCAATTAAAGCCTTTCAAACCGATCCATTTCCACCCGGGACGCGACGTGCAACAAGGTGCCTTGATTCAACCTGCATCAGATCATCTCCCATGTGAAGATACTCCTGCAGGACGGACCCCCCCAGCCACATTTGGCCCAACAGGATGTGATAACAAGAATGAACTCATAAATAAGTGAAGAAAGCTCAACTGTTACAACAGAAATAAGTCAAGGTATTCGCCAAGCTACGTCCCCACTAACCAATCAGAGAGGACCAACATCTGGCCTGCTGTTCCACCGCCAATCTCACAGATCACTGCCTCTCGGAGCATCGATATATCCCATTTATCAAAGTATTTCCTGCCCAGGCGTTGGATTCAAACACCTTTGTGATGGAAATGAAGAATGAGCTTTCCCAGAGGGGGTCAATCTACCCGTTTGTTCTCACAGGCTTGTGAAAGGGAACCGAGTGATGCGAGAAGAGAGACGGAGAGGAAACCCTTTTATTTCCGCCACATTCTTGTTTCCTCCTTGATTTATTTTCACAGCTTCCTCATTTGAGTTTGATTCCATCCAAAGCTTTGTAGTGAGCGGTGATCAAGAGAAAAACATGTGTGTGAGTGAGCAGCTGGCTGGGGGTCTGATGGGGACTGTTGCATCGCACCAGAGAACCATCAGGTGGAGTACGTTTCATATACACAACATGAACTCCAGAAGAACTCCTCAGAAATCCGTCAATGGGAAGCAGCAGACGAGGACTCCGTCTACCGGGACAATCAACCATAATCTACTACATGAACATCATGCTGCACTAAAGAAGACTTGAAACCACAGACTGAGACCATGAACTCATGTTTACAATGTTTACTGAGGGAGTAAATCAAGTCATTTCCTCATAGACGTCTATGGGAGCAGAGGAGTCGCCCCCTGCTGGTCACTACAGAGAAGTAGAGTCATTTCCTCATAGACGTCTATGGGAGCAGAGGAGTCGCCCCCTGCTGGTCACTACAGAGAAGTAGTCATTTCCTCATAGACGTCTATGGGAGCAGAGGAGTCGCCCCCTGCTGGTCACTACACAGAATGCAGCTTTAACTTGTGAAGCTCTGACGTCTCTATAGAACATGAGGATGCCGTCTGCAAACAGAGGACAGACACACACACACGATGAAATCAGATCATCCATTCACATCCAACGCTAAGCTCTGTGGGAAACTCAACAGCTGGAGGACAGTCGATCTAGACCAGTAAGTCGTGCCGATGAAAGTATTTTAGGGTTTAGCCGCTCAGCCTGTTAGCCTGCGTCCTGGGCGGCGCTCCGGGCCTGCTGACGAACGGGCTCAGGCTTAATGGCCCACAGATCAGCGCAGGACTTACGGGACAAAAGGCCTCCGTCTGCGGGTCCACTTCATAGAAAGTAATGAAATCTCCCGCCGGCCGCGGCTTCCACTTGATTGGACGATAAATAAAAGGAACAAAGGAGTTCCCCCCAGCAGGGCGCTTCACGGGACCTCATTTAGCTTCGTTCCACTGTGAAGTCGCTAACATTTACGTCCTCTGACCATCATGTTAGAGGAGCTCCGGCTACTAAAGTTACAGCAGGAATCATGAACAATTCAGCTTCTAAACATGTAGAAAAAAGGTCAATGAAGTATTATTTGCCAATTTGTAGCAAGCTGGTGATTAATTGCTGAGCAGCTAATTAGTAATTAGTCCCCTGAATAGAGCCCCCCCCCCCCCCCGTCCTGCTACCGCTAGTGGATGAAACATACGCAGGTCCAACAGGACGCACGATTGTCTCCACCTGCTGACACCACAAGCTGCCAATGATGTATGACATCATCCTGCAGGACTTTAGCTCATCTAAGGACCCCCCCCCCTCTCCCCCCCCATGGGGGTGTGAATGCCTCCTCTGTTAGGGGGCCAAGGCGCCCCCCTTTATGCCCTAACACACCGCGCTGCCACCACAAAAGGCGGCGTGGTGATTTGCCAAGAATAACGACACTCCCTTAAATTGGCTTTAGAGGACAACCCTCCCCCAGGGAGGAGTCCCCCCCCCTCTAGGTCTCCCTCTTCTCTCCCTTATTGATCTGAAAGGAGCTTGTTTTCTTCCAGCAGTTTGTCGTCTATAAACTAAACATCAGTAAACAACAACAACCAAGACAACATGCCAACAGAGACCAGGTCTCCTCCTCCTCCTCCGGAGGGGGGGGGGGGGGAGCAGCAGCTGGAGGAGGCCACCCTGCCTGAATGAGATTCCTGTCTCCTCATAACTGGGAACCAGTGAGCCTCCTTTACACTCACTCAGAAAAGAGCTTTTCACCCTTAAAATACCATCAGTTCATGGACCACGGGGGGCCGGGGGGCCGGGGGTCTTTCACTAGATCGGGAGGCGTAGAAGAGACCAGAGACCAGGAACCAGAGACCAGGAACCATTACAGGTCATTTAGCTTTTATCCAAACCCGTGGTTACATTTACATCGTAGGGGTCAGGTGTCCTGCTCAGGGACATAGGACATGGGACATGGGACATGGGACATGGGACATGGGACATGGGACATGGGACATGGGAACCATGGCGGTTCAAACCGCCAGCCTTGCGGTTCCCAGTGGACCCTCTCTACTCCACGCGCCCCAGAACCAGCGAGACCACATCAGGCAGGGAACCAGACACGGGGACACACGGAGCAAACGTGGGACAAACTCCTCCGGCTGGTTTCTACGGCAACCAGAGAGAAAACGAAACGTGAGATGTGACGTTCGGTACGTCCTCAGGAAACAGGAAAAGGACAAAAGACCCGTAGAAAGACACAAACACACATTTTGACTCTATGTTCATGTTTTGAATCGATAAAAGCCCCAAATGAACTTTATTGGGACGGCACCTCGTCCCCAGCGAATCAAACAGTTTAATAGAACTTTTTCCAACTGGTCAACAATATATTTTCAAAAGTTTTCTTGAATCTACAAATTTGTGGAGAACATGAATTCAAACCCCCGTCCAATGAGAGTGAAGCTTCTATGGTGTGTGTGTGTGTGTGTGTGTGTCTCATTAGTTGGCGGTGCAGATACATTGTGATATTGGACGTAGAGAAGGTGGAGGTCTGCTCCACAGTTCATCTCCATCTCAGACTGATGTCCTGAATCTCACGACGTGACTCAGACGCCTTTCAGCGTCTCACAGGTTCCTTTTGATGCCCCACCGGTCCAGACCTGCCCCCCGGGTCCCGCTGCCTTGGACCGGAGGTCTCTTCAGCCACCGGTCCAACGCGGGGCTTCGATCCCTCTCCCATCTGGAACTATTTCCTGTGTTAAAACTTCCTCGTCCTGTTTATCAGCGGACGCCATCGGATCCGGTGGCGGCTAATTGAATTCTGCTAATTAATCCCCGGTTAGAGAACTGAGTCCGACACACACACACACACACACACACACACACACACACACACACACACACACACACACACACACACACACACACACACACACACACACACACACACACACACACACACACACACACACACACACACACACACACACAGGGTTTAAAGTCCCTCCTTCAGGCAGTAAAGGAAATAAGTCTCATTCAGTTGCAGCTTTGCAGTTTACGTCAGAATGAACCAGTTCTTCCAAACAGAGACCAGGTTTAAGTTTAACACGGGAGGTTTTGCTTCAGTAAAATCTCTTGTTTCATAGTTAAACGTTGAATTCAGCACTCGAGGACATCACGGGTCAACAAACAAACATTTCCAAATGTCGCCCAAGCAACTATATCTATATATATATATATATATATATATATACATATCTATATATATATATATATATATATATATACATATATATATATATATACATATCTATATATACATATATATATATATACATATCTATATATATATATATATATATATACATATATATACATATATATATATATACATATATATATATATATATATATCCATCCATCCATCCATCCATTGTCAAACCGCTTATCCTGCACACAGGGTCGCGGGGGGGCTGGAGTCCATCCCAGCCAACACCGGGCGATATATATATATATATATAGATATGTGTAGATGGCCACCGGTGCCTGCCGGTGGCTCATCCAGTTCTAAACATGGTGCTCAGGTACCAGGCTGTGAATGGATGGGGTCCAGCTTACATCCAGGACCTGGTCCAACCCGACACCCCGACCTCTGACCTCTCCGCTCTGCATGTGATAAACTGCTTGTTCCTCCTCACTGAGAGCAAAACACTCCACTAGATCTCCACTCTTTGCTGTCCTGCTCCTAAATGGTGGAAGGAGGTCTCTGAAGACATCAGGACCACAGAGAGCCTTCACATCTTCAGACTAAAGACACACCTCTTCAGACTCTACCTCCCCTAACACACTAACTACCTGCAGCACTTACATTGGACTTATAATGGTTCTTATCTACAGCAAGTTGTAAACTGGCTCATTTGTTTCTTGTTCTTCTGAGTTTGTGTCCTTATGGTTGAAATGTTCTTATTGGATCTTTGGATAAAAGCATCAGATAAATGACATGTGACGTGATGTGATGTGATGTGATGTAGATACAGCTGTGTGAAAAAGTGACCCCCCCCTCCCCGTCCCCCGTTAAAACATAAATTAACTGTAGTTTATCACATCTTTGGAAAGCTGAGTTCAATTTCTCCAGCAACTCACAGGCCTCAATCAAGACATCAGTGAAATAGGAGCTGCCTGACAAAGTAGATCCTCGACGTCGTGCTGCGATCCAAAGAGATTCAGGAACAAACGAGAAACAAAGTCAAGAAGATTCATCAGTGTGGGAAAGGTTACAAAGGCACTTCTGAAGCTTTGGGACTCCAGCGAAGCACAAACAGTTTGTACGTCCCACTACATGAAGTAACCCTCCAGAAGAGGAACATCTCACCAACGGGGAGAGGTGGTGGTGGTGTGATGGTCTGACATGTAGGTTCCGCCCTAATAATAAAAACCTCACTTTAAAAACTGCACTTTGCGTTTACTAAACATGAAACATGCAAAAAAATAAGAAATCAGGGGGGCGAACACTGTATGTCGTATATCTATAGACATCTACGCATAGATAGACTAGATATCCGCTTCATGAGCAGCAAGGTCACCTGTGGATTCATCCTCGTGTCTGATCTCGGCCTCGGCTGTGTGAACGTTGTCCAACGAGAGGTGAAAGGTCAGAGGAATCTTTGCATGTACTTGTGTGGGAATCGTTATTCTTCACATCCGTCCTGGTAGCGTTGTTCTCAAAGTGCTCACCACGCGAGAACATCCCCTTCCCTCATTACCACAAACACCTGGTTCCCGCTCACTTTCCTTCTGCTGCACATCTCAGAGGAGAAGCTCCTGACGGGAGCTGCATCATTAAAACAAGCGCCCCCCCGACTCTGTGGGTGGGGAGCAGCTGCACTCGCAGAAGAAAGAGCAAAGTTGTTTCTTCTTGAAGTGCTGAGCTCTCCTGAGAGGAGACGGAGAGGCTCTGGGCCCCGAGGAGGCGGAGCCTAAGCGTCAAGAGGACACCGGCGTCCGCGGAGAGAGCGAGCGCTCGCCGTCTCCTCCCTGCTGGCCGAGGCCGAGCAGCAGTAACCGAGGGAGAGAGTGGGCGACGAGGAGGAGGAAGAGCGCATTGCAGCACCACGCAAACCCACAGAGCGAGGGCCCCTCTGAGGGGGGGGGGGGGGGGTCTACACCCTCCACTGTGTAGATTACAAGCAGGAAATCAGCCTAATGCACTGTGTGCTTTAGTCCAAGGACGAGAGACAGACGCGCTCCTACCTCACATTATACGTTAGCAACACAGTTGTTGCAAATAAGGGTCAAAAGTGCTCGAGTCTTTTCGTTACCTGTTGAGCATCAAACGCTCGGATCCTTTATCGAATGAGGAGGCAGAAATCTCTGGATTCACAAAAGAAAGAAACGGCTCGATCCCGGAAAGGCCTGAAGACCTCAGCGGCAGGATGACGGGTCCCGTCAGAGTATGACGTCACCTCACCTCTGCTTCAGCTCCAACACAAGCTGTGCACCTACAAAAGGAAGAAATGACGGAAGCGCTCCACACAATCAGCGGGTCGACAGGCGGGAGGGTGAAGGGCGGATGCGAGCTTGGCGAGGTGGACACAGGAGGGAGCTCTCCGAGGCGAAGCAGCAGAGACGCCGAGCTGCCAAACCAGCAGATACCAGGCGGGATGAACGCAGAGGCCGAGGAGCAGGAGAGCCTTCAGCACCAAGCCAGCTGCTCCGTCCATCCCCTGACGTGCGGGGAGGAAACCCTCGTCCATCACGGCCGGACACAAGGCGGCGGCGGCGGCCCCCTGCCTCTGTGACAGGTGGAGGATGATGGAGGGAAGAGTCGCAGAACGTGACGCAGTGCGAGGACGCGGGTGGAGGCCGGCCGGCTGCAGACAGCAGCTCCATGAAGCAAGCGGAGGTCCCCTCTGATCACTCATCAATCCTTAATCCATTTGATTGAGTTAGTCTGAAAAGTGTTGGTGACGGTTTGGATTCACATTCATTTGGTTTTAATCACAGCTGGATTGTTTGCCGCTGATGTGAACTCAGTTTAATCGCATAATAAATGCAGGTAAGAACCTACAGTCAATTTGTGCACGTTGCCCGTTTAATCAACAGATCTATAAATGTAAAAAAACACTTCAAATGGAGACGTCCACTCGAGAGTCACTCCAGGAAGTAACCGAGCCACAGACCAGTGGAACGAGGGGCTCGTGATCTGGCTGCAGCGCCGCTGAGAATCGTTGATGGGAAACGGCGTTTGACTCGGCAGCAGAGCGGCGATGGAGCAGAACGGAACAAGGTCACTAAACCAGCGGCAGCACATCCACAACTATTCCAAAGAGAGGGAGGGGAGGGCGGCTGGGGTCCCTCAGGCCCGCTGGGCCACCAGCAGGGGTCCCTGGTGCCCCCCCCACCACTACACCACGGTACAGTGGCGCAGAGGACTTGCCGTTGTCCTCCGTACCAAATGGCTGCCGTCAGCAGAGCGGGGGGGCACTGGGCTGGACCGGCGCCAGGTCATCTCATTTCAGACAATCTCATGTGCGGCAGGCGGGGGGGGGGGGGGCAGAGGGGGGGGGGGGCACTCGTCAAAGTCACTGCTGCTTGGTTTCTAGCAGCTCTCATGAAGCCGATGCTCTGCAGTAATGGATCCAGGCTACTGAAGCGTTTGTGTCGCCCCCTGTGGTCTGAGGTGGTAGTGTCTCCTACCACCAGCGCCCCGTCTCATCTGACCCTCTGTGTCCGGTCTCTGGTTCTCCCAGGCCTGCCTCCCGTCCAGGACGTCCAGCAGGATGTCCTGGGTCTCTGGGTTGGAGGGGACGTCTCCCAGGACCGGAGGTCTTCAGCTCCCTCTGGAGCAGAGCACCAGCTGCAAGGGACCGATTCAGGACCAGTTCAAAGTGGGGTCATGACCTCGTCCATGGGGACGTTATGGTTGGATTCCAAAAACAGTTTGATATAAAATACACACAACAGAACATTAAACTACGTCTTGCTCTGAGAACGAACGTTTATGTGCAGATAAAATACTTAATATAATACTTATATTGTGTTGCCAACACCTTATTGAAATTATGGGACAAAAGAAAAAAATCAAAACTTCATTCGCTTTCCAGACAAAGATTATGAAAATCATTTGCGGTGTTTGATGGAAATGAACAAAGAACCCCCCCGGAAAGAAATCCTCAGAACACTCGTCACCTGCAGGTCACCTTTGTTAAAAAACACAAGAAAATGAAGATACCGAGTAAAGACCGACAGATGGAGAGAGACAAGCAACAACAACAAGTCCACTTGTTGTGTCAAAGTCCAAAGCACCATGTAATAACCATCATGCAATAACCATCATGCAATAACCATCACGCAATAACCATCACGCAATAACCATCACGCAATAACCATCACGCAATAACCATCACGCAATAACCATCACGCAATAACCATCACGCAATAACCACCATGTAATAACCATCACGCAATAACCATCACGCAATAACCATCACGCAATAACCATCACGCAATAACCACCATGTAATAACCATCACGCAATAACCATCACGCAATAACCATCACGCAATAACCATCACGCAATAACCACCATGTAATAACCACCATGTAATAACCATGATGCAATAACCATGATGCAATAACCACTATGTAATAACCACCATGCAATAACCACCATGCAATAACCATCAGGCAATAACCATCAGGTAATAACCATCATGTAATAACCATCACGCAATAACCACCATGTAATAACCATCACGCAATAACCACCATGTAATAACCATCACGCAATAACCATCACGCAATAACCATCACGCAATAACCATCACGCAATAACCACCATGTAATAACCATCACGCAATAACCATCACGCAATAACCATCACGCAATAACCATCACGCAATAACCACCATGTAATAACCACCATGTAATAACCATGATGCAATAACCATGATGCAATAACCACTATGTAATAACCACCATGCAATAACCACCATGCAATAACCATCAGGCAATAACCATCAGGTAATAACCATCATGTAATAACCATCACGCAATAACCATCACGCAATAACCACCATGTAATAACCATCACGCAATAACCATCACGCAATAACCATCACGCAATAACCACCATGTAATAACCATCACGCAATAACCATCACGCAATAACCATCACGCAATAACCATCACGCAATAACCACCATGTAATAACCATCACGCAATAACCATCACGCAATAACCATCACGCAATAACCACCATGTAATAACCACCATGTAATAACCATCATGTAATAACCATGATGCAATAACCACTATGTAATAACCACCATGCAATAACCACCATGCAATAACCATCAGGCAATAACCATCAGGTAATAACCACCATGTAATAACCACCATGCAATAACCATCAGGCAATAACCATCAGGTAATAACCACCATGTAATAACCATCACGCAATAACCATCATGCAATAACCATCACGCAATAACCACTATGTAATAACCACCATGCAATAACCATCATGTAATAACCATCAGGCAATAACCATCAGGTAATAACCATCATGTAATAACCATCATGTAATAACCATCATGCAATAACCACCATGTAATAACCATCATGTAATAACCATCATGCAATAACCAGCAAACTAAAGACACACCTCTTCAGACTCTACCTCGACTAAAGACTAACAAATTGCAGCACTTAAATTGTACTTGTAACGTCACTCATCTATAGCAAATTGTAAATTGGCTTATTTGAGGAAATTGCACTTTCTTGTTTCTTGTTCTCCTGAGTTTGTACCCTATGGTTGAATGCACTTATTGTACGTCGCTTTGGATAAAAGCGTCAGCTAAATGACATGTAATGTAATGTAATGTAATAACCATCATGTAATAAACATCATGCAATAACCATCATGCAATAACCATCATGCAATAACCATCATGTAATAACCATCATGTAATAACCATCAGGTAATAACCATGATGCAATAACCATGATGCAATAACCATGATGCAATAACCACCATGTAATAACCACCATGCAATAACCACCATGCAATAACCATCATGCAATAACCATCAGGTAATAACCATCAGGTAATAACCATCATGTAATAACCATCATGTAATAACCATCATGTAATAACCATCATGTAATAACCATCAGGTAATAACCATCAGGTAATAACCATCAGGTAATAACCATCATGTTATAACCGTGGCATAACGACACAGGTCAAGAACCATAGAGTAATAACAGGCTTTATAACCGTGGCGTAATACCCAGTGTGTAACAGCAGGGGTAATAAACCTGGCGTATAAACCATGGTGCAATAAACGTGGTGTAATAACAGGTGTGGTAACCGTGGCGTAGTCACCATGGTAACCGTGGTGACCTGGATACAACACAACCACCTCTAAAGCAGCTCTAACGTCACTTTGAAAAGAACGAGTTGGTCTCCTGGTGACTTTGTGATTGACGTCGTCACGGCGAACTTCTCCTCTGTGACTCGGTTTATATTAAAGTTACAAAAGGTACAAAATGTGTGTTCCACTTCTATGGCAAGCCACACACACACACACACGCACACACACACACACACACACACACCTTTCAGGTGCAGTGTTATGGGGGAGTAGCCGAGTAAAGGGAGGGAAAGGAGCGCTGGAGTGCGAAAAAGCTGCATCCTCAAAAGGCCTCCACACTAGGGGGGGGAGGGACATGAAAGAGGACCAGGTACCGTGGCGAAGCTTTGAGACGGTTTCTTTCTGTGTCCAATATCAAGGGAGAACAAGGTGTGTGTGTGTGTGTGTGTGTGTGTGTGTCTCAGAATACCCATCCACAGCAATAGGTGTTTCTTATGAAGGAACATACCGGAGGCTTTCCATCACCACCCAGACGCTGTGTTTGCACGCTTGGCTGCTTATCTCCATCACGCAGACGCTGTCCTCCAGCCTCCCATCATCCTTTCCTTCCTCGTTAGCGGACCAGCTCATTAGAGGACCAGGTGACAGTGACCCGAGGGCCAGGTGACGATAACAAGAGGACCAATTTCCTCTGGCTTCCATCCGTCCAAGTCCAGGCACAGAAGTAATAGATTTGTGTGGAATAATAATCCACAGGGTTGTGATTAAACTTTGCCTCGTTGTGTTGGTGTTCAGAGGGGGGGGGGGGGGGGTCCGTGGTCTCCGTTTCTACCAGGACATTAATCACTGTCACACACTCCTCTGTCTCCGTCCGTCTGAAGCAGACCCGGCTGCCCCCCCGGCGAGAGCCACTTCCATCGCCATAGTAACCCGGCCCAGCGGAGCTGAGGAGGTGGAGGAGCACAAAGGAGCATCTGAAGCTCCACAGCTCCACTTTGTTGGCTTCAAGGGGGAAAAGGTTTCATTTAGAGAGACGTCTTATGGTCAATATCGATCTAACTGTATGGATTCTAGTACTCGTGAATACTGATTCAGACAAATAAAGTCATCAACATTTCTTTGTTATTGTAAACAAATAGTTCTTCGTGAGCAGCAACAGCTGTAAAGTCTAGAGACAGAGACAAAGAGACAGAGACAAAGGGACAGATCCATCCATCCACTCTGATGGACCGAAAGCTAAAAGACGCTTGTGATTTTAACGCAGCGCACTTTTTGACTGTGCAGCTTCGGTCGTCTTTACGGTAGTGACTTAAAGCACCGACCAATAGCATTCGAGTTAAACCGTCCCACGTGATACTACTCGACCAATCGAGTCCTTGCATTCCAGGCAGGACGATATCGTCTCGGTGCTGCAGACAAACGAGACGTAGCGGCGAATTACAGATAAAAAGACGGTGAGAAGAAGAGAAACGGGGCAACGAAGAGAGAAAGACGGGTGAGGAAAGCGAGCGACAAAGTAGCGCATTTAATCCAGAGTGGACGGACTCTTTTCTGCTCAGACTTCCTCCTGCAGCACCAAAGTGTCTCATGTGCTCAGAAGCGGCTGAACGGCATCATGAGGCGCAACGAGCTGCTCCACGTGAGGAGGAGAAGCTCATGCAGGTTCAACATCCTGGCAGGAAACCGGACTCTTTAAACTGGGTTATTCAGGAGGGCGTTTTCCACTACATCTCAAGGGTTTTTCCCTCCGTTTTACTTTATTTTAACTGTGTTTTACCGTCTGTCACACGCTGAGATCTGTAGATGAAGACTGGGTTACAAATAAAATGTATTATTGTCTCTTGCACCTTTCTGTTGGACACAGGTTTCATTCTCAAGGCTCCTTTCCAGATGTGGCCTCTTAGCTTCTCTGTCGTCCAATGAGCTCTCTCCGTTAAAGCCGCTGCTCCGCTCGCTGAGCATCGAACGCCACACGCTGAGCCGGAGACCAGCAGATATAACAGCCAGACCAAAAGAAAGGCGTCTGGCGGGCTGAACCCGAGTGCGGCTAGCTGCTATGCTAGCTGCTATGCTAGCTGCTATGGCTAAAACAAGACTCCCTGTGGAGCTCTGGGATGTGCACACCGCTGAGCTGTGGTGTCCAGGAGAGAAACTGGTTTGGGGGGTTGAGGACTTTGTGCGTCCTTGACTCTGCATCAGTGGAACGTTTCAGCCGCCGAGGTTCCTCCTCCTGGGGAGGCGCCGGGGTTCGCTCGCTCGTGGACGGGAAGGAAGCGCCACGGCCACATTTATTGTCACCGTGATGTCAGCGGGTTGGGAGGAAACAAATCCCTTATTTGGAAGAAAAGATTCAAGAGGTGATATTTTATATTTTGCGTAGGAGCGGGCGTCATGTGACGAGGGGACGGGGGCTCAGCATCGTGAGCCTGACTCCGCCCTCCGATTACACGCGCCCTGCTGGGACAGGGGCTTGTGGGTAAAAAACAGTGAGAGCGATGAGCAGATGCCTGCAGGCGCTAATGCTGACACACACACACACACACACACACACACACACACACACACACACACACACACACACACACACACACACACACACACACACACACACACACACACACACACACACACACACACACACACACACACACACACACACACACACACACACACACACACACACACACAGCTGACCGGCCGCTCTAACGAACCAGTTATACGACTGATGTGAGGCTCTTAATCACAGCGTGATGCTGGAAACAAACCAGTGCTAATGATGCTAATGATGCTAATGCGGCTTTAGGTAAACGCGTCAGGGACTCGCGCCTGATCATCTCCCCCGTGAGCGTGACAGCCAACAGCCTTGTGTCCTGATGTTGGAGGCCACGGGGCGGGAGGTCAGATCTCACGGTCTGGGATGAGCCTCGTTCCTGCTCAATGGGGCAAAGTAGACCACCTGAGACCTGGAGCGGACGAAGGGGTCAGGGGGAGGAGTCAATGAGCACGCCAACCGGCCGCACCCGCAGGACCAGACACCACCCAATTGACCCAGGGAGATGGAGGCTAAGCTAACCCAGCTGCTGGAGGGGAGACTCTGATTGGACCAGAGGGAGGGGGACTCTGGTTGGACCAGAGGTGGGGACTCTGATTGGACCAGAGGTGGGGGGACTCTGATTGGACCAGAGGTGGGGGGACTCTGGTTGGACCAGAGGTGGGGGGACTCTGATTGGACCAGAGGGAGGGGGACTCTGATTGGACCAGAGGGAGGGGGACTCTGATTGGACCAGAGGGAGGGGGACTCTGGTTGGACCAGAGGGAGGGGGACTCTGGTTGGACCAGAGGGAGGGGGACTCTGGTTGGACCAGAGGGAGGGGGACTCTGGTTGGACCAGAGGGAGGGGGACTCTGATTGGACCAGAGGGAGGGGGACTCTGATTGGACCAGAGGGAGGGGGACTCTGGTTGGACCAGAGGGAGGGGGACTCTGGTTGGACCAGAGGGAGGGGGACTCTGGATGCCTGGGGCTCGTTCACCGTTCAGGTTTCCCTCTTGTTGATGTTATCTGAGCAGATAATTGGTTTCTTATGATGCTAATTGAACAGGTAGAATCCTGGAGGGTCCTTTGCGGTTCTCTGTAGTGGTCTGGTCTTGGTTGGGATGCAGGTGGACTACAGCAGAACGGCACCTGGTCCTTATGTGTGTTGTACACTGACAATAAATGATGGTCAGGAACCCTCATCTCCACCTAACAGTGACATTTAGTCCAGAATCAGAACCCCCTCGGTGGTGAATGTCTCTGAGGAGCGGGTGAGACCTGTAACCTTGAGCTCTCTGAGCCGGGAGGGTGTGCGGTCGGGGGGGGTTGGGGGGGGGGGGCACCGTGGTGTTGAAGCAGCAGAGCGGGGACAATGTTCCCACCGTCCCCCACAAAGGGCTCAATGGCACGTCGTCCCTCCCCGGCCCTCCGGGTCACATGCAGCCCTGAATGAGCCGGCCTGCCTAAAGCTTCTAGGGGTCTCAGCCATGCGTCCAGAGCCTCAATGGGAATAGTGCCCCCCCCCCCCTGCCCCCCCTCCACATACACAATGGCCAAATCAACTGTGGGAGCCCTCACTCCTCCTTGTGCGCCCCTTTTTGATTCTCGGCGCGGAGAGAAAAGGCGCATGCCTCCACGTCCGCTCCGCACGCACACAAAGGAGAGGAATCAGATGGCTCAGACATGCACGCATGCGCACACGGACATATGAGCGCATGCTTCCACCCCCCCCGTCTGAGACCGGGAGCGGGGGGGGGGGGGGGGGGCATTGAGCATGTGTGGGGGGGCAGTTCTTCAGGATGAATGCCTGGTTGGTTCAGAAAACGTCCTTCAAGTGACCACCGAAGGAGAAGTGGTGCGGATTTGCACCAACACACAGGAGGCTGCAACCTGTTACTGTTCATTATCAACTCGCCGCTCGCCTTCACTCATCAGACACAACAGAGCTAATCTTCCACTTTCAGAGGTTTGACGTTGTTGCATCAAATGATAAACCGGTAAAATTGACTTAAGAACCTTAAATCGCATCATAGATCGATATATCTACAATAGGTATCCAGAAGCAATAAGACCCTGTGGGGGGGGGGGTCCCCAGACAAACAAAGACCGGATTCAGGACCGGATTCAGGACCGGAGCGGATCAAACAGTCTGCTCTGTAGTACCACGGTGTGTGGGGGGGCACGTGACCTCAATCAGGCTGTCGGAGCGGGAGGATGGGAGACGCCGTTGTCACAATCGGGTGGCAGAGCTGTGTTCGGGGGGGTGAGGAGGGGAGGGGGGGGTATTTACAGACAGCAACGCTGCCTCCTGAAGACACTCAGCGCCGCTCTCCTCCAGCATCGTGTTCTACTCTAAAGATAATCACACACAGGAACCACAAAAACACCACCCTTCCAAAAGCACCCCCAAAGCCGCCCGGCAGCGCGTCCCCTGCACGAGGACAGCTCTGTCCTCTCCTCGACGTGTCCTGACCTGATTGCCATGTGAATCCTGCTCCAGAAAAGAGGTCTGAAGATGCTCCCTCCCTGGTTCCTGAAGCGTGGAGATGCTCTCCATCAGGTCTCAAGAAGAGCGCGCGAGGTGCTGCTGAGGTCCTGAGGAGTGTGGAGCGTTATAGATTTATTCCCCGTACATTGTGTGAGGGCTCCGGACATTAAACTTGCATGTCCGTTTGTCCTCAGCAGAGATGATCCACAGCAGCTCGATCATGCATCATTAAAACAAAGCGAAGACGTGTTAGTTCATGAAAATGAATCATTCATGTGGACGCCAGACAGACCTCTGATCAAAAAACACCTTCACACGCAGAAAGCACACAAGGAGCACACGGACGGGGAGGTGAAGCCCCCCCCCCCCCCCCCCTCCCCCACAAGGACCTGTCAAGGGCCCTCATAAGTTCATCAAAAGATGAAAACCCTGTTTTGCATGTGAAAGGACACAAAGCGTCCATGAGCATGAAAGACGTGACGTGAGAGGACGGTTGTGGCTTCCAGCCTGAGCAGCAAGTCATCACATGAACTTATTGTCCGACCAGCGGGGAGAAGCTCCTGGTGTCATCCACACGCTCCCCGCGAGGCACAGCGGCGACGCTCGGGTTGCGTTTGGCCGCCAATGAATAATGAAACGCTACCGACGACCAACAAGTTTGTGATACAAAGACACAGCGGCGGAGAGCAGACGGCTGCTCTGTACTTCAGGCCTTAAAGGACTCAACGTGTGCGAGGTGAACACATGTAACATACAAGGTGTTCACAGCCAATCAAAGAAGAGCGTAAAAAAACAAACAGATCAAGTGTAAATGTTGCGCAATAACCCCGCGCATCCCGTGCGTAAAAGCGGAGACGCGATGAGGTCATTGTCTCAAGCTGCAGGACAAACGCGCAAGTTGAGACAAGGACACGGTGGTCGACGTCCCGTCAACACTTTGAAATAGACAACTCGAGCAAAACAAAGTGAGACGCTCCGCACTTTCCCCGAGTGCGGACCCCTGGAGTCCTGGTCCCCATAGTCCCCCCGTCCCCCCCGTCCCCCCCCCCCGGAATGGAGGAAGTTTGAGTGCTGGTGCGGAGCAACGGGCTCCTGCAGCCCCACAAGCGCTCCTCTGATCCTCGGAGCAAACGTGAGCGGAAAGTAAAGGCGTCTGTGGGGCATAAAGGAGCCGCGCACCGCTGCGAGCAGACCCGCGAAAACCCGCAAAAACCCCGCGTCGGCCCCGCGCGGCCAAAGTGGGCCAAAGCGGGCCAAAGTGTTGGACGTGTTAAATACGACAGGCATCAACGCCCCGGCGCGCGCGCATTGTGCCCCGGTAGAGGGAGAGAGCCACCGCAGCGCGCGGGTTCTGGTTCTCTCGCTCTCCCCGTTGTGGTTCCTGCAGCATCGAACCCAGAACCTCCATCAGTCCGGATCCACCGCGGGACACGAGCTGCGCACGACCCGCTCCCCAAAGCACCAAAGTGCGCCTCCAAGCGCCATTCCGCCGTGCAAAGAAAGAGAAAGTCATTCTTTACCTTCTCGAGATGTTTGTATTCCGCAAGTTGAGGACAAAGCAGCAGATCCGAGGAGGGGGCGAGGGGGGGGGGAGGGGGGGCGCGGACCGACACGGGTTCCACAGCCGCTGAGTGCGTCTCTCTGCCGGCGACCTGCAGCCGACTGCTGCGCTCCCGCCCCGCTCTGCCTCCTTGAGCGGCGGGCGATACCACCGGGCCGGGGGGCGGGGGGGACGGGGGAGGGGGCCGATTCGCAAGGCGTAACAGGGGGGAGAGTGCGCATGGACACCCCCGCCCCCCCCCCCCCCCCCCCCCCAGAGGGCGAGCGTGGAGCCCGGGACGGAGACAGAGAGGCTGCTGGGAGGTGGTCTGGAGCCCCCGAGCACCTGCTGTTACCTGGCGGTACGAGTCCACCGAGCATCCGGGTACTTCCCGGCCTCTGTTCACCGCGGGGGTCTCCGGACCGAAGGCATGCGGCTCCATTCTGTCACACTCCAGTTCTATATCACCATGTTATATTCTAATCTACTGTATGATGATCAAGTAATCCACCTGTATTATTTTATATTCTATTCTGTTTACTCGTTTAAACAGATGTGTACTTTATTACCTCATGTACACACCACGCTGCATTAAACTAAACATGAATTTATACTGTAAAGCCTCTTCATACTGCACAAAGACGTCTTTACATCGAACTATCCTCACTTTATTTGTTCTTTATTCATGCTTTATTTCTTATTTAGTTAGTATACATACATATAGAATACATAATCGCTTTGGATAAAAGCGTCAGCTAAAATTGACACGTAATGTAATATATCTTAAGAAACATTTGGGCTAATATCTTTATTCTTGAGCTCGTTGTCCATCTCTTTGCATTGACTATCTGCTAGAATGAGACGTTGTGCAGCATTTCACAACTTTAATCAAACTACATTTTCTTAAGTGAAGAAAGTCAATTTGATAAGAGCTAATTAAGAAACATTCAATCACAAGCCAATCCGCTGATTACCCCCCGTGTGATTAACCGCCTCGCAATGTGGCCGCATCGTGCTGATAACAGCAGCCACACGTAGACTCACTCGCTGCTCTCCACATACAGGCGGACAGCGGCTGGAACGCCCCCTCTGGACAGTTCATCCTCAGCGCCTACATCTCCCATGAAGCCTTGCGCCGCGCCCGGGGGATTCGTGGGAGAAGGGCTCCACAGCGCATGCGTATCCGGACGTGGCAACGGCATCATGGCCTCTTGGAATCGCCACGGGAGCCCGCTGAGGGCGGCGAAAATGTTGGTGTTGGTGCTGCTGGTGAGTCAACTAAGAACCGCGTCCGCCCGGTGGACCGGTGGACCGGCAGCGGGGCAGCGGGGCGGGGGGGCAGCGGGGCGGGGGGGGGGGGTTGCCCGGTGTCCCCTCAGGAAGACAGAAGATCAGGAACACACGTTTGCCGCGTCTCGTTCAACCGTTCAAGCTGACAGCCGCTAGCCGGACTACCGTGACGTTAACTGTATGTTCATGTATGTTCATGTATGTACATGTATGTACATGTATGTTCATGTGCACATGCTGTTACCGGATGTACCGGAGCGGGTCAAAGGTTGCGCCGGGTGCGTGTGACCCGTAACCAACGTTAACTAACACGGGGCCGTTTCTACCGGGCGGGTTTGAGTCGTTAGCTTAGTTTAGCTGCTCCGTGATTTAGTTGTTGACACAGAATGACTCACGTTCTCTGCAACAGAGTTAAAACTTGACTTTATCTAACTAACACGTAACGATGACCCTACGTTGACCCTACTGACCTCTGTGAGTAGTACATTAGTTTGAGAAGCATGAATTTTTTTTTTGTACATGTTCTGTGAGCGAGTTACACATTTACAGAGTTTAGAAGTTCAGTGAAGGGCTCACAAGGCTTTATGTCAAGCATCCTACTGCCACGGTGGGGGCGATGGTGGTGGTGGTGGTGGTGATGGTTGTGGTGGTGGTGGTGATGGTTGTGGTGGTGGTGATGTTGGTGGTGGTGGTGATGTTGGTGGTGATGGTTGTGGTGTTGGTGGTGGTGATGGTTGTGGTGTTGGTGTTGGTGGTGGTGGTGATGTTGGTGGTGATGGTTGTGGTGGTGTTGTGGTGGTGTTGGTGGTGGTGATGGTTGTGGTGTTGGTGGTGGTGTTGGTGGTGGTGGTGATGTTGGTGGTGATGGTTGTGGTGTTGGTGATGGTGGTGGTGTTGGCGGTAATGTTGGTGGTGATGTTGGTGGTGGTGATGGTTGTGGTGGTGGTGATGGTTGTGGTGATGGTGGTGATCACCACCAAGGTGTTGATGGTGGTGATGCCTCCATCACCTTGGTGGTGATCACCACCATCACCACAACCATCACCACCACCATCCAACCGATGATGTTGGTGATGTTGGCGGCGGCGGTGGGGTTAAGTAACGGAACGCGGTTGTTTCTGTTCTGTTCAGTGGCCTGTTTCTTAATGAAGGGCAAGTTGTCCGGAGCTTCATTAGTGAGAGTCGCTTCAGTATATTCAGTAAACGTATTTATTAACGGTTTGTGCTCTGTTCACATGCTGCACACCTTCACCTCGTGAAGAAGTGTAATAATATACTACATTAAAAGCTTTTTGTGTGCTGAGTACACTTTCAAATGTTTTGCATGAATTGTATAACATTCTTTTTTCAAATTCATCAAGATATTTATCGTATAATAATCAATACATCCTGAGGAATTTATTAGTTTCCCACTGACAGTGAAATCCCCCAACGTGTAGAAGCTCCTCACACCTTTGAGAACCTCGGTCCTGAGAGACGTGTGGACGTTCTCCACACAGGTCCTCCTAGAGGTCACCTGAAGTGCTTCACGCCACGACGAGGACGCGTCGTGTCATTCGTCGGTTCATAAAGCGGCCTCCTCGTAGCGAGGCGTCCTCAGCAGACCGGACGGCTTCCCGTCACGCGTCCGCTTCAGCAAACACGGGTGGAGTTTGTGTGTGTTCGGGTGTGCGTGCGTACTGATTGTGGCGTGGAACTGTTTGACTTGTTGCCACTTGGCCACGGCTCTCTACCCTCAATGTAAATTCTGCCTTATTAAAAAGCGCCAATTGATTTTTATTTTTACAGTCAAAACCGATATTCAGTGTCGAACGGTCATTGGATCACCCAGATGGCTCCACATAGAAGTAATAATGCAGAACATTTTGAATGAGATAACAGTCTCTGGAGGAGGAACTCTGGTGGTGTTTGGCTTGTCCTCGGTTCTCCACCGTGGAAATACACTCTGACTGGATCAAAGCTTCTGAGGAGACGACTCGTCGACTTGGAGGACGAAAACCTTCTGGTGTGAATGTTTAGTCCAACGCCAAAGATGATCTGTTTCAAACAACGCAGCAGAACGTTGTGTCTCCTCGTGGGCCAGCTGCTATAATCAAACCACGAAGGGATCCTCAAGAAGCAACAATGAGAAGGAAACAAGTTCCATTGTTTTGTTGTTTTGTGCCGATCCGACTCGTGGGTCTTCTGATCCAACATAACAACTATTATGTCAAACAAGCTCTGATATCAAACGTAAACCAGTGGCCTCGGTGCTTTGTGTCTAGTGACCCGTCTCCTGAAGCTTCTAGTTGGTTGCTCCTCTCAGTGAGTCAAAGCCAGTGTAGTTTTTACTGATTCACCACTAGACGTGAACTTGTCTTTGTGAAGCAGCCGGAGGTCGTACACACGCATTGTTTGTTTGTGTTTACTTGAGCTCAGCGAGGTGGCGGGCGGAGGAAGGTGGATGCGTGGCATGCCGATGGATCCGCGGTTGGTCTCCGGCTCGGTGTGATTTGATGGAGGAGAAGCTTCAGGTAGCCGTGGTCCACATCAACATAATATTTGTTATTCTGAAAAACAAGGCCTTGCACTTTGCTTTCATCGTCTAGCTGAGACTTCAAACACGTGCATTCGATCGAGGGGGAACGCCGGCAGAACAACGAGAATCAGCAAAGTGCTGTAGGAGGGCGCTGATGAAGCTGCAGCTGGTCTTCTTATCTGCAGAGGCTTCGGGATGCGTCTACTGATCTGTTTACGAATGACGATCAACATTCATGTTCACACGTTCATATTCAGATGAGCATGAGACGACGTCACGCCTCCTCCTCGTCTTCCTCATCATCTCCTCTCCAGTAGTGACCTGTGCTTTAAGGATGCACCAATCAATGGCTGTGATTGGGAGATGGGCATGGGGAGAGAACACCTGGGATCAGAGGGTCTCCACATGAAGAAGGTCTCCTGCTCCATTATGCCCATGAGCTCGGTTCCCTTGAATCCATAGAAACGCGGCTTCATTTCCATCGCTGAGTGGATCCAGAATATTCTCGGCCTTTGTCACTGAACCCATCCTTTGTTGAGCTGTGGTGAAGAGCTTCTAGTGGAGCCGCCACCTATAAATAACATGAACATGAGCTTTTAGAACCGTTACATAAATGTGCCGAGGACAGGGGCTTTAGTTCACTTACCAAAACGCACCTTCTAGCAGCGGTTTGGGTTCCTGGTTGAATCCTGTGGTCCGAGGGGGAGAAGCCCGTCGTGCAGGTGCTCCTGAGAGTGTTGGACCGCTGGGTCATCATCAGCGCCACGTCCGTGCTGTGTGAAAATGCATGGAGCTCTTTTTGTTATCACTTAAATAACAGCAGCCATCTGCTCCTGTCACCAAGTCATGAGAAGTAGAAACACTACAATAATAAATCATGTTTTATTGTTTGTTCGCTTTGTATGCAAAAGCCGTACGTGGCGTCGGCGTGGCAACGGCATCAAAGGCTTGTGTCGGCTCCGTATGAGGCCCTTATTTTGAAATGTCTGCCACCAGTGTTCCTGTTCGGGACGCGAGCGATGTGCCACCACGAGGTTGCGTTTACGCCGTTGCTGTTTGGGTGATTTACATCGGGGTCCACGGTCCGGCTGCAGATCGTCCCTTTTCTTCATTGCCGGAACGTTGAAGGACATCTTCAACCAGCAGCACGCTCAGCAGGACAACAACTCTACTAGATGTTTAAGCGTGCAATCAGAGGCTCCGCCCCCTCGGCCTAATGGCCAGCTGTCCGCTCGGCCCCGAACCAAACGAACCGGATCCAGTCCAAGCAGATGGGCGTGAACCGCGCTCTCTGCGTAACCCGGCCCGCCCTCGGGGGGGGGCTTCAGCGCGAGGAAACGAGGCCGACGGGTGCTCGTTTCCATTGCGGGTGACATCCGTCACCAGGCCGGCTCGCTGTCTCAGTCAGTCCTCCGTGAGCAGGAAGGAAGAGCTGCTTAATGGATGCTGACGGCACGGGACCGGCGCCGCGCGGCGAGCCAACTCCCCGTGCGGCTGCAGCGCGATTAGTCTCCCGGACGTGATCAAAGCGCCGCACGCTCAATAGGGGCTTTGTTTCAACGCATTAAGCTTAGTTCCCACTCCATCACGGGACCGTCCCAGATAGCTCGCTGATGAAATAGTATTTACACGCGTCAGGTTTAACGCAAAGCAACAATTAAGCTAAACATGTTCTTCAGATCAAATAGTTTACAGGATATTCAACCTTTTGTTTCTTCGTAGCACATTTAACCCGTGACTCTTTTCTGCTCTCACAGGGTTTGTATGAAGGTCGTGAAATAGTTTATGAGTCTACGGATGATTGTCATTGAAACTAAAAGTGTCCATAGACAGCACCTTAAATCTAAGGTCTACGTCACGGCGTCGGGTGGCGGCGTGATAGAATAGTGCACAGGTGATGATGTGAGTGTGACGGTGCGATCGGGAAGCCAATGCGTACTCACGAGTGTGTTTATAAAGAATACAAACCAGTAGACGGGAACGTCACCCAAAGAAACGAAAGACCTGCGATCTCCGTGTGAGCGAGTGAGGACCAGGATCTTCTCCTGCATCCTCTCAGAATCTGTCACTACAACGTCTGTCAAGCTGCTTCGCTTCTCGAGACGTTCTTAAGTTTATAACGGCGCCAAAGGGCCAAAGGGCCCCTGAAGGTTTATTCCAGCCGGGCGCCGTTTACCGCTGACCCGCATTAAAGTTCACGGCGTAAATATCCGACTTTCATTCATTCATGTCAGTGGGTCACCAAATAAACCACAGCTCATCCGGTCGGGCAGGACCGTAGTCCAACGGACTGGACCCGCCCGTCACGCCGTATCTGAGTGCCCGGGTGGTGGACCAGCACGGGGGGACATGAAATCCCTCCGGCGCGTCCCGGGTCTCCCCAGATAGACCAGCAAACCTGACAGCGATCCGTCACGCCGCTTATTGTGTTTGTTACCAGGATGTCGCTGAGTGGAACACATCGGGTTACATGACGGTACATTCTGGAACGCCGCTAAGTTAGCCCGCTAGCTAGCCAGCCAGCCGCCATGTCAGTGGCGTACAGCGAGCCCGGAGAAGAGAAATGATCCTTTGACAAAGGCTTTTGTTAAACGTGTGTGTGTGTGTGTGTGTGTGTGTGTGTGTGTGTGTGTGTGTGTGTGTGTGTGTGTGTGTGTGTGTGTGTGTGTTGCACCAGGCGGGGCTGCTGCTGGAGGCGGTGAAGGTGTCTCCTCTCATAGAGAAGGTCAGTGACCACAAAGACTTCAAGAAGCTGCTCAGGACGAGGACCAACGTCCTGGTGCTCTACACCAACACAGGTCAGAGACTCCAGGTGACCCTCTGATACGGACCCTCTGATACGGACCCTCTCAGGGGCATTAGACCCTGATCGGGGGTCTGTAGCGGTTCTGCCCCCTCCGGTCGTCACATGTGACGCCACAACATACCACGGTCATACAACCCCCACAAGAGCGCTGCTGACGTTCTGCTGTGATGGAGACATCACGGTCAGTCACATGACACCCCTGTTTTACCCTGCCTGTAAATTAAGAAAGGCCCCCGGGGAATAAAAGCGGCGTATGTCTCTAGAACATCAGCTGCAGTCGCTCACATGATAACCCCCCCCCCCCCTCCCTCCAATGCCCCCCCCCCCCCCCCCGCTCAGCTACGCTATTGTATTATTGTACCATGTTGAAAGCTGATGTAACTCAACCCCCCCCCCCCCCTCCACCCAGAACTGATCTCTTTCCCCCGTAAGCCTGGAACTCGACTCGTCTCCCCTGTGTGTCCACTCCACAGTGTCCTCTGTGTCCGGTGGGGGGGACGGGGGGGACGGGGTTTGGTGACCGGCGTTTGTTCTGTGTCTGCAGCCTCGTCGGGGGACTCCCACCTGAAGCTGCTATCGGACGTGGCCCAGGCAGTGAAGGGCCAGGGGACCATCGCCTGGGTCAACTGTGGGTCAGTGACGCGTGACTCCTCCTCCTCCTCCTCCTCCTCCTCCTCACGCGCACGCCGCTGCGTGTCCAGCTGAGAATGTGAAAGGGTCGACCTTCTCCCTGGAGTAACCGAGCCGGTCGTGTTGCGTTATGGGTTCTCCTGGTCAGGCTCTAACGTCCACAGTCTTTGTGCTTCTACAAGGAGCAGACTGGTTTTCTGTCAGATGACTGAGCGCCTCCTTCACATACGTGTGGAGATCACATCTGCTCCCGGTGCCCCCGGCCGGGGCCATCTGCCCCCCTGAGTCAGCAGGAGAGGCATTAAATCATCTCTGCAGTCAGAGGTTTATTCAAACCATCCGATTCCACAATTAGAAACAAAGGTCACAGATTTTCACCTCCAACGTTGAGAAGGAAATGATGACGTCACCGATGTTTCTCTACCTGATCATGTGACATTGTAAACAACCAATCAGTAGCGTTAGATACTAGCTCCTCCTTCCACTCTTTAGAGGACCAGGTCTAAAGGGACACTGGTTGGTGTAGAGGACCAGGTCTAAAGGGACACTGGTTGGTGTAGAGGACCAGGTCTAAAGGGACACTGGTTGGTGTAGAGGACCAGGTCTAAAGGGACACTGGTTGGTGTAGAGGACCAGGTCTAAAGGGACACTGGTTGGTGTAGAGGACCAGGTCTAAAGGGACACTGGTTGGTGTAGAGGACCAGGTCTAAAGGGACACTGGTTGGTGTAGAGGACCAGGTCTAAAGGGACACTGGTTGGTGTAGAGGACCAGGTCTAAAGGGACACTGGTTGGTGTAGAGGACCAGTGTTGCATGGATTTGTCCAGTAGTCTCACATCACTCTATCAACGGCCACGTGGATGATGATGATCATGAGTTCCAGACTATTCTGACAGCCTCCTCCTCCTCTCAGGGACCCAGAGGGCCGTAAGCTCTGTAAGAAGGTGAAGGTGGACCCGGGCTCCAGGCGTGGAGGAGCAGAGCTGCTTCACTACAAGTGAGTACGGCGCCGAGGCGTCCGATTGGCCCTCTGCACAGCTCTGACCCGCTGACCTCTTGGCTGTTTCAGAGACGGGACGTTCCACACGGAGTACAACCGGCCGGCCACCTTCAAGGTGGGTGCTCCTGCGTCCATTAGGCTCACCGAGTCCACTTAGTCTGCTGCTGCGTTCCCACTGTGGAGGAGCAATTAAGGGAAATGCAGAAATTCTGCTCCTTTTACTCTCGAGCTGTTGATTCTATTACTTTATTACATAACCGGCTTTTCTTCCTTCAGTCCATGGTAGCGTTCTTGAAGGACCCGTCAGGACCCTCGCTGTGGGAGGAGAACCCCGAGGCCAAAGACGTCGTCCACATAGAGACAGAGAAAGTAAGAAGTGGCCTGAACACCCTTTTGAGCTCACCTGTTCGCTGAGCATCATTCCAGCCCAAAATCACATATTACAAATGAGCCTCAGAGGTCTTTACAGTCCGTACATGAAACATCGTCTGTCCCGAAGCCCTCATATGACCTCCCCAACAATGAAAACCCTCCCTGGGGAACAAAGGGAGGACATTAAGGAGGGAGTTCATGCACCAAGACCAGGGGCTGGGAGGGGTCGGCCACCATCTTTCTAGCTGCTTCAGGGTCCTGGAAGCGAACAAGTCCTGCAGGGACGGCAGGTTGCAGCCGACTCCGCAGCTTGTCCACCTCTAGAACACGGAGTCCTATCAGGCTTCACCATCAAAGAGCTGCTCCACAGGCTCTGATTGAACCGACATCTCTCCTGCCTGAAGGCTCTTCAAAGGAGTCGCTGCAGGATTGTGCTGAATGTGGAGGAGGTGAAGAGGAGCCGGTAACCGGCCGTGATGCTCGCTCGCTCCTAATCAGTCAAACAACTTGCTGAGACAACCCATGCATGTTATATATGTGTGTGTGTGTATATATTATATCTACTGATATACTGAGTCTTTTGTTCTGCTTTGAAGGACTTTAGGAAGCTGCTGAAGAGAGAGGAGAGGCCGGTCCTCCTCATGTTCTACGCTCCCTGTGAGTCCTCTTCTTTTCTAATCATGTTCCGTTGTCCACGGCAACGGAGACGAGTGGTACAGAGCAACATACTGGACACTTCCCTTCTTTAGACGCTCTGTCATAAAGAATTGTATGTATTTTCACTATTAGTCTGTTATTTTTACAACAAATGTTTTTGCCTGTAAAATGTCAGGAAACAGTCACGTTTAAGGCGTCGTCTTGGCTCTGATGGTTCAGTCGTAAAGGTTCTGCTTCTCTCAGGGTGCGGAGTGTGTAAGCGGATGCAGCCCATCTTCCAGCAAGCAGCTACAGAGACCAGAGGGAAATACGTAAGTCTGCCCCCCCCCCCGGTGACACGTGTCAGCACTGAGTGTCTGCAGTGCGTCTCTGCAGCTCGTCTCTGACCCCCGGTGACCTCCACGCGCTGCCTCTTGGTTTTTCATGTGTTTCTTACCTGTTGAGGCCATGTGGACTCCGGGTCGCCCCCCCCCGTCACAACGGCGGCCATGTTATGTTATATCATTGGCTCCAAAGCAGCGGGCGCTTTGTTGAACGTAAACTCGTCTCCTCGAGCAGCAGGAGGCGAAGGAGGAGGGAAGGAGAGGCGCCTCACGCAGAGCAGGGATTCAAAGATAATCAACTGCATGTTTGTTTGAGTAGTGAGGGAGTAATTACCACCAGGAGGAACAACCCTCTGATTAATGTGGGGCGTTAGATTTATTCAGCAGTATCTCTCAATACAAACGTCTTTGTTGGCGCTACATGGCGAGGACATTGTTAAAGAACTCAACTTTTTTTAACATGCGTGTTGTACAACGCTTCCTCAGAGGGAACCTGGGAACTTTCACTGTTTAGATTAATGTTACGAATATTATTGTTTGATTTCTGACCAGGTGTCAACCTCTGGTTCTTAAAGTGAAGCCAAAGCTTCACGTATCAAAGCTGCATTCTCTGTAGTGACCAGCAGGGGGCGACTCCTCTGCTCCCATAGACGTCTATGAGGAAATGACTACTTCTCTGTAGTGACCAGCAGGGGGCGACTCCTCTGCTCCCATAGACGTCTATGAGGAAATGACTACTTCTCTGTAGTGACCAGCAGGGGGCGACTCCTCTGCTCCCATAGACGTCTATGAGGAAATGACTACTTCTCTGTAGTGACCAGCAGGGGGCGACTCCTCTGCTCCCATAGACGTCTATGAGGAAATGACTCTACTTCTCTGTAGTGACCAGCAGGGGGCGACTCCTCTGCTCCCATAGACGTCTATGAGGAAATGACTCTACTTCTCTGTAGTGACCAGCAGGGGGCGACTCCTCTGCTCCCATAGACGTCTATGAGGAAATGACTCTACTTCTCTGTAGTGACCAGCAGGGGGCGACTCCTCTGCTCCCATAGACGTCTATGAGGAAATGACTCTACTTCTCTGTAGTGACCAGCAGGGGGCGACTCCTCTGCTCCCATAGACGTCTATGAGGAAATGACTCTACTTCTCTGTAGTGACCAGCAGGGGGCGACTCCTCTGCTCCCATAGACGTCTATGAGGAAATGACTCTACTTCTCTGTAGTGACCAGCAGGGGGCGACTCCTCTGAGGAAATGATTTATTCCCTCAGTGAACATTGTAAACACGTTTAGCATCGAGTAGCTGGCATGCAGGTTCCACGCTAGCATTAGCACTTCATCATGCTAATGCTAATCAGTGTGGCTATGAAGTGAAATTCTATACTATTTTATTCCCGATGAAAAACGATGAACTTTACTCACTAACTTGCTACATGAAAGGAAGCGCGGCGTGAATGTCGTCGTCCCTAAAGTCGCATTCTCACCATCTCATCTGCATTCAAGCGTCGTTCCGTCGAGCCGTCTCTTTTCATACTTGCTGTGATCCGTCTTGCTGTGCGGAGGCCCTCTGATGACGTCCTTTCTGCATCCTTCACCTTCCCTTCAGACCCGGGGCTCATTTAGCTTCTCTCTTTCCCTCTCAAGGTGCTGGCGGGGATGAATGTGCACCCGGCTGAGTTTGACGGCCTCAAGCAGGAGTTCAACGTCAAAGGCTACCCGACCTTCTGCTACTTTGAGTGAGTGGAGTCCCGTCATCCGTCTCACTTCGGAGGCCTGTCCTCTCAGACGACACCAGAGGGACTCAACGCTCCCGCTCCCTTTGAAGAGCAGTGAAGTGACCGAGGAAAAGACCCCAGACGTCAACTAGCTTTCATGTGTTCATTTGAGCCTCCTGCGTCTTTAGAACACAATCGACACTTGTTTCCTTACAGGGTTTGTCTGAAGTGTTTAGATATTCTGTTGAAGTAGAGCGAGTACTTCACACAGCAAAGGGCCGCTTTTAAACTCACCTGGGGGCCACGTGACCTCACGCTGCCTTTCTGCTCACTGACTCTGGCGTCCAGGTCTCTCATCCCCGTTCATCATGTCATCAGTCTCTCTCATTGCAGCTCTTTTAATTGTGTGTGTTAGCTGGCGGCGCATTAGCCTTGGCGAGCTAACGAGCGTCCAAGCCTCTCAGCTTGGGTAATGAGCCCCTCTCTGATAGTTTTCTCAGGGTCCCCCCCCCCCATATCCCCATATTGCAGATAGAGACGGCGGCTCAGTTAAACTGTTCCTCGGTCCCACGTGGGGCCGAGGGGCTGCACAGCGTCGGGGTGACTTTCCCCAGCGTGACTCCTACCGGGTTCCACTGCTGGAGATGAAGAAGCCGTCGCTCGTAAATCTCCCTGATTGGATCCCGAGCAGCGGCTTGCTTTAAAATGCAGGTTTTCACCCTGTAAAGCCAGCGCGTGTGATGGTGGATCACCTGTAACGCCTTTAACGGTGTCCCTCCGTGTGTCTGGACCCCCCCTGTGCGTGAGCACAGATAAACTCCACACCAAGGAGATGCTTTAAGCTCACCTCCTCTCTTCAACGCTGGCATGCAGCAACAAAACGTGGCGTTCCTGCAGAGCGACGCCCCCACGTACAGATAAACGCGTCACTCTGGTTCTCAGGGAGCCGTGGAGGCCGTGGTCAGTTCGTGATTGACGCCACACGCCGTATCTGAGTCCGTACTCACAATGACAGGGATCCGACCGCTTGACTGAGGTCACCTCGTTCCTGTGTGTTCCTGTAGGAAGGGGAAGTTCCTGCACCACTATGAGAACTACGGAGGCACAGCCGAGGACATCGCTGACTGGATGAAGAGGTGAGTAGAGACACGCCGGCCGTCTGGTGGAGTCTGGTGACAGGAGCCGTGATCCAGCGGCTCGCCGTAGAGCAGACGAGCCGCTCCCTACAGATGGAAAAGTATTGTGTGCGTGTGCGTGTGTGTGTGTGTGCGTGTGTGTGTGCGTGTGCGTGTCGTTGGCACCGCGGCGCTTGACTCACCAGGGCGGGTCTGCTTGGTTCCAGATGTGTGTGACATGCTGGGAGGGGGGTCGGGCTCACAGCTGGGTCTCATTTCTAAGTATATTTAAAAACCTGCCGTTTCAGCCCCCGGCCCCCCCAGCCGAAGACCCCCGAGGTGCCGTGGCCGGAGACGGACTCCCAGGTGTTCCACCTGACCGACGAGGGGTTCGACAGCTTCCTGGAGGAGCACCCTGCCGCCCTGGTCATGTTCTACGCCCCGTGTGAGTACCGTCATCTGATCACCAGATGATCACATGGTCCGATTTCCAACCATAAGCCAGTCGTTGTTGTTGTTGTTGTTGTCGTCGTGTTATAATCCTTCTGTGTTTCACGTTACGGTCAAACCACCAGTCCCACGTTTGACAAACGCAACATGTTTTTAAGGGATAAATCGAATCGGTAATAATTTGCCGGATGGTCGATTTACTAAAATAAGCCAATAATCGTTGTTGTGCGTCTCTGTGGTGGATTAAAGCCGTAATAATCTCACGTCTCAGAAACATTCACTACGATCCCTGAGGAAGTCGTTCCAGTGGAATCGGGCCACACCAGATGTGGCATGTCGATTAATGCGACTCATATACCCACCCCCCAATCTATCTCTGCCCCCCCTCCCCCCAATGAGTGAGCAAGAAGACAGGTCCTCTCCAGCTGTTAGCCACGTCCCAACTCCCAACTCTCCCTCGCTGCTACGTCTACTTACACCACCAGTAGGACAACGACTGCAATACGATGGAGACCAGAAGCACCGCTCATCACTGTAGTGTCATTAGTTCAAGTAGCCCCCCCCCCCCACACACACTTACACACACACACCCTCTCACACACACACACACACACACACACACACCCTCTCACACACACACACACACACACACACACACACACACACACACACACACCCTCTCACACACACACACACACACACACACACACACACACACACACCCTTGCACCACATATTTTATACCGCGACACAAACATTTATTGCGCACAATTACACCGCACATCTCTGTCTGTCTCTCTCTCTCTCACACACACACACACACACACACACACACACACACACACACACACACACACTCTGCTGCCTCGGTGCACTTCCTTTAATGGCTGCTGTCAGAGTGAGATTCACGGTCTGCAGACCTCCGTCCTCTCGGCGTCTCCGTCCTCTCGGCGTCTCCGTCCTCTCGGCGTCTCCGTCCTCTCGGCGTCTCCGTCCTCTCGGCGTCTCCGTCCTCTCAGCGTCTCCGTCCTCTCAGCGTCTCCGTCCTCTCAGCGTCTCCGTCCTCTCAGCGTCTCCGTCCTCTCGGCATCTCCGTCCTCTCAGCGTCTCCGTCCTCTCGCTGAGGATTGTTTTGTTGACGCTGGGGTCGTCGTGGCGCAGGGGTTAGAGAAGGTGTGCTGGGAAGCAAAAGGTTGGTGGTTCGATTCCAGGCTGCCCCATGATCCATGTCGAAGTGTCCCTGAGCAAGACACCTAACCCCTAATTGCTCCCCGGGCAAAATGTGAAAAATCCATGGGTTTAAAGTGTGATGTAAGTCGCTTTGGATAAAAGCGTCTGCTAAATGACCTGTAATGTAATGTAATGTAATGTTTTATTCTTCTCGTCTCTACAAACCGTTTGTTTTAAACCAAATTCTGTTAGAAACATTAAACTCTGAATCCTCCACATGATTAATTCACAGAAGTATCCTGCTACTCATTCTAATTATAATAACAATAAACTGCTTAAAATGACACTTCATTTAATCTTAAATGATTTTATTAGATATTATCGCGTCACAGAGACCATCAGGATACTTTTAACCAACAGATAAATGATGATGATGTGTATTTATCCCGATGCTGGGCGTGAGCAGCATCCTGTTACTTTTGTATCATATATATAAATATGTGTGTGTACTGTATATAAACATATATACATGTTCGTATATAATGTGTGTGTGTGTCCTGCAGGGTGCGGCCACTGTAAGAAGATGAAGCCCGAGTACGACGAAGCCGCCCGGGTCCTCAACCGGGCTTCAGACGTGAGTTCCTTCATGTCCGCCCACAGTGCTGGACGCGAGGAGCCTCTGCAGAGTCCTCCTCTCCTTTCCTGGTGACGGAGCACGATCGAGCTGGTTGGGCGTTGACGGCTCACCTGATGAAGCCCCCCCCCCCCCCCCTCCGTCCTCAGAGTCCCGGCGTGGTGGCGGCGGTGGACTCCACGCTGCAGAAGGCCGTGAGCGAGCGCTTCAAGATCTCCGGCTTCCCCACCGTCAAGTACTTCGAGAGAGGCGAGGACAAGTACACGCTGCCCCACCTCCGGAGCAAGGACAAGATCATCGAGTTCATGCACAAGTGAGCAGGGCCCCTCCGTCACCTCCGTCACCTCCGTCACCTCCGTCACCTTTCCCTAGTTCACAGACCGTCTGCATGTCCAGCCTTTGTTTGCTTTTCTTTCTTCTGCTGTTTATTCTCCCCTCACGTGTCTATTGAACGTCGTCCACCTCGTAGAATAAATGTGGTTCTTCTTCAGCCCTGAGGCTCCGCCTCCACCAGAGCGGTCGTGGGAGGACCAGCCGTCCAGCGTCAGCCATCTTGGACTGGAGGATTTCCGCGAGGCGCTGAAGAAGAAGAAGCACGCCCTGGTGATGTTCTACGCTCCCTGTAAGAGCTTCCAATGCTCAGCTTGGACCCTTTCCTGATTTTTAATCAAGTCCAGCTCCTCTTCGATAGCCGCGCCTCGGCCCCGGGGAGACGGCGTCCTGACTCACGCCTGCAAAACAAGTGCGCTCGCGTTTCCCCCCGTTTCTCCCGTTTAACGGGGAGACGAACGCCAGGCGCTGTTTGTGCTCATTTCTCAGACTCGAGTGACCTCATTGGTTTGCTCATCGTTGTTCCTCGGCCACAGGAACGCCTCTGGAGGTCTGGAGGTCAAAGGTCACCGCGTGTGGAACCTTTAAAGGTTTAAGGGCCGTTTAATGCGTTTATTTAAAGTAACGTTTGTTCTGTAGAGGCTGCTTCTCTTCTGTAGCCCCTCCATTAAAAACAGTGTGTTTATATTAATATAAATATGTATTTATACACATACATTGATCAGAAGGAGAAACGTCATTCAGGGCGACGTTAAAGTACAAAGAGACAAAGTAAAGACCAACAAACTAACAAACCGCTCATAGAACAACACGTTCTGCTGCTTTAAAAGGATTATTATTAAAATGCTAATAATGTGCTAATTAGGAACAAATGGTCCACTTCTTCTTCTACACAATATGTCAGTCTCCTCCTCCTCCCCCTCTCCTCCTCCTCCTCCTCCACAGGACCCCCCCCCCCCCCCTCTGCTCCTCCAGGCCTCTCAGCTGTTGTTGTTGTTGTGTGTAAACGTGTTTCTCCCACTAACGGGAGGAGGGGTAGCTGGGGGGTCTGCAGGTGTTCGGGGTCTCTGGTAGCTGACCAGGGGCCCCTCCCCGCTGCATGGAGGCCTCAACATGTCGTCCTCGTCCTGCAGGGTGTCCCCACTGCAAGAACGCCGTCCCCCACTTCAGCACAGCAGCAGAGGTCTTCAGAGACGACCGCAAGGTCAGTGCTGCTTTGTAGAAGCAACTGCAGGAGGAGCTTCTATTCAACGCTGGAGACGTGTTTATATGAGTGTAGACCACGAATCACCACCATGACCTCAGCTCTGGCTGCTTTAGCACACGTGACGAATGACGTTTATAACAGCTTCTTGCTTAAAGAAAACATAGAGGGTCTGAAAGGAACCGAGAGGAAACTCAGAAGGAGACTCGAGGTTCACGCCTCGCTCGGGTTCCTGAAGGTCTCACGGCCTCGTGGAGGTTCATGGAGGGTCGTGCACCTCCTCCTTCTCGCGGCTGTGACGCCCTCTGACTGCAGGCCTCACACACACACTCTGGTTCATGATCTCGAAGCACACGTCACCTCCAGAACACACATCGCGTGGCTGCCTCTTGACTTCATGCTTTCCTCTAGACGCTCTCATTGGTTTGGAATTCCTTAAAAATGGGTGTCGGATGATGAATCTGTGAATTCAAATCATTGTTATAGAAGAATAAAAGGATGTAACATGAGCCGAGTGGTATAAAGAAGCTGAAGGCTGTTGGCTTTTGTTAGCGGAGGAATGACACCGCTTTTATTTTCTCAATCTCTCCTCAAGCGAAGATAAAACGGAGCTTCTATTAACTGAACCCTCGTGGGGAGAATGCTAAAATCCAAACGGAGAAATGTCTCTTTAACAATCGGAAGCTTGATGTGCGTCCTGAGGAGGATTATCGGTCTCCTAAAATAATCAATGTATTTAGAACTCTCACCTTTCTGAGCAGAAGTGAAGCTGCCGTCTGTGATCTCTTCAAACACAGCAGACTCATTAAAGCCTCTCGGCTCACAGGAGGTTCCTCCTCCCCTGTGAATGGAGTCTGGTTGCTTGGCTCTGAACAGACCCCCCCCTGCGTCTCCTCAGATCGTGTACGCCGCCGTGGACTGTACCAGGGGACAGAACCAGGAGCTCTGCAAGCAGGAGGGAGTGGAGGGCTACCCGACGTTCAACCACTACAACTACGGCAAGTTCGTGGAGAAGTACAACGGAGATCGCGGGGTGAGTCGACGCACAAATCCCGCTTCCTGTCCTTCCTGGGAAAAGCAGACAGGAGCTCTCTGCTTGGCCCGGAGGTCCCCCCGGACTTCATTAAATGCTCCTCCTGCTGTGTGAGGAGGGAGCCCCAGGAGCCTCCCTTAGATCACACCTTTAACAGCCCTTTAAATCCACGCTGTCAGTCTTAAGAGGCATTAAAAGCCCAGTGAAGCAACACCGCCTTTAATGGGGGGTGGGAGGGTTGCAGAAGATGATCTCATCACTGTACTAATTGTTACTGACCGAGGTTAATTTAATTGGTTTAGAATTAAGCCAAGCTTTGTTCAATATAAAAGGGTTCAAACTCCAGCAACATCCAGCATGAAACTACGGTCCTATAACGAGTTAAAGCTGCATTCTCTCTCCTGACCAGCAGGGGGCGACTCCTCTGCTCCCATAGACGTCTATGAGGAAATGACTCTACTTCTCTGTAGTGACCAGCAGGGGGCGACTCCTCTGCTCCCATAGACGTCTATGAGGAAATGACTCTACTTCTCTGTAGTGACCAGCAGGGGGCGACTCCTCTGCTCCCATAGACGTCTATGAGGAAATGACTCTACTTCTCTGTAGTGACCAGCAGGGGGCGACTCCTCTGCTCCCATAGACGTCTATGAAACAATGACTCTACTTCTCTGCAGTGACCAGCAGGGGGCGACTCCTCTGCTCCCATGGACGTCTATGAGGAAATGACTCTACTTCTCTGCAGTGACCAGCAGGGGGCGACTCCTCTGCTCCCATAGACGTCTATGAGGAAATGACTCTACTTCTCTGCAGTGACCAGCAGGGGGCGACTCCTCTGCTCCCATAGACGTCTATGAGGAAATGACTCTACTTCTCTGTAGTGACCAGCAGGGGGCGACTCCTCTGCTCCCATAGACGTCTATGAGGAAATGACTCTACTTCTCTGTAGTGACCAGCAGGGGGCGACTCCTCTGCTCCCATAGACGTCTATGAGGAAATGACTCTACTTCTCTGTAGTGACCAGCAGGGGGCGACTCCTCTGCTCCCATAGACGTCTATGAGGAAATGACTCTACTTCTCTGTAGTGACCAGCAGGGGGCGACTCCTCTGCTCCCATAGACGTCTATGAGGAAATGACTCTACTTCTCTGTAGTGACCAGCAGGGGGCGACTCCTCTGCTCCCATAGACGTCTATGAGGAAATGACTCTACTTCTCTGTAGTGACCAGCAGGGGGCGACTCCTCTGCTCCCATAGACGTCTATGAGGAAATGACTCTACTTCTCTGTAGTGACCAGCAGGGGACGACTCCTCTGCTCCCATAGACGTCTATGAGGAAATGACTCTACTTCTCTGTAGTGACCAGCAGGGGGCGACTCCTCTGCTCCCATAGACGTCTATGAGGAAATGACTCTACTTCTCTGTAGTGACCAGCAGGGGGCGACTCCTCTGCTCCCATAGACGTCTATGAGGAAATGACTCTACTTCTCTGTAGTGACCAGCAGGGGGCGACTCCTCTGCTCCCATAGACGTCTATGAAACAATGACTCTACTTCTCTGCAGTGACCAGCAGGGGGCGACTCCTCTGCTCCCATAGACGTCTATGAGGAAATGACTCTACTTCTCTGCAGTGACCAGCAGGGGGCGACTCCTCTGCTCCCATAGACGTCTATGAGGAAATGACTCTACTTCTCTGCAGTGACCAGCAGGGGGCGACTCCTCTGCTCCCATAGACGTCTATGAGGAAATGACTCTACTTCTCTGTAGTGACCAGCAGGGGGCGACTCCTCTGCTCCCATAGACGTCTATGAGGAAATGACTCTACTTCTCTGTAGTGACCAGCAGGGGGCGACTCCTCTGCTCCCATAGACGTCTATGAGGAAATGACTCTACTTCTCTGTAGTGACCAGCAGGGGGCGACTCCTCTGCTCCCATAGACGTCTATGAGGAAATGACTCTACTTCTCTGTAGTGACCAGCAGGGGGCGACTCCTCTGCTCCCATAGACGTCTATGAGGAAATGACTCTACTTCTCTGTAGTGACCAGCAGGGGGCGACTCCTCTGCTCCCATAGACGTCTATGAGGAAATGACTCTACTTCTCTGTAGTGACCAGCAGGGGGCGACTCCTCTGCTCCCATAGACGTCTATGAGGAAATGACTCTACTTCTCTGTAGTGACCAGCAGGGGGCGACTCCTCTGCTCCCATAGACGTCTATGAGGAAATGACTCTACTTCTCTGTAGTGACCAGCAGGGGACGACTCCTCTGCTCCCATAGACGTCTATGAGGAAATGACTCTACTTCTCTGTAGTGACCAGCAGGGGACGACTCCTCTGCTCCCATAGACGTCTATGAGGAAATGACTCTACTTCTCTGTAGTGACCAGCAGGGGGCGACTCCTCTGCTCCCATAGACGTCTATGAGGAAATGACTCTACTTCTCTGTAGTGACCAGCAGGGGGTGACTCTACTTCTCTGTAGTGACCAGCAGGGGGCGACTCCTCTGCTCCCATAGACGTCTATGAGGAAATGACTCTACTTCACTCTTGATTTATTCCCTCAGTAAACATCGTAAACATGAGTTTATGGTCTCGGTCTCTAGTTTAAGTCTTCTTCATTTCATTTAGAGTCAAACAGACTATAAAGCAGAGGCTACACGCTGATTGTTTCAAGTCTTCTTCAATCCAGCATGATGTTCATTTAGGTCTGTAGACCTAAACGACATCTCTACGTCCTCCTGGGTGCAGATGAGGTCGCTCCTTGTCCACCGGTTGATTTAAAAACTAAATGGCGTGGTTTCTCTCCACAGGAGACGGGCTTCATCGGATTCATGCGCAGCCTGCGAGGCCGCGACCAGGAGAAGGTGGTCAAGAGGAAGGAGGAGCTCTGAGGTGCGCAGGGAGGGACGCATTGCATCGTGACCTCTGAACCCCCCCACAAGCAGCACTGATGGTGGGAGACTTGATGACCTCAGCTCAAAAGGCTTTTCTTCTTTTCTTTTTTTATACGCCACCGATGACGTTTGTAAACTTGAGACTTCTGACACTGTGTGAAGAGCTACACTCTATATTTTATCTATGCAACAAGGATCCCTACTGGGGGGGTCTCAGTGATGCGCTGTGGTGGGTAAAGGTGGGGGCACCACGGGGGTCTATTATTCCAGGTGCTTTCCGGCTCTGCTTCCCTTTTTCTTTCTTTTTGAAGTTTTTTTCCAACCTGTGGCCTTAAAGATGTGAAATAAAAAGAAAATGATGAACCGCCAAATATTCCCCAGATGTTGACGTCACGACCTCTGGCCTCATTTGCATACTGCAAGCAACATGGTGATCATAAACATACATAACCACCCCGTTCCCGTCGATTCCAGCCAAATATCCCACAGTACACCTCTGCGTCCAGACAGCGTGCGAGGAGCCGCCGGATGACTCTACGAGACCTCGGGTCTCACTGTGGTGTGTTCAAACCCACCAGAAATATCTATAATCTGCTTTTTTTACTCATGAATAAGGGTCTCAGGGAAAGCGAAACAATTTAAAGGGAACTAGCTTGTGAAATCCAAATCATTCTCCGGCTCTTAAATGTTGTTTCCATTTGTACCCCAAATAAAAGCTGTTTGTCCTTCTGTGAGGAATCGCACGCGCGAGACTCTAAGAACACATTTCAGAAGAAATGATAATAAAGTCAAACTTTTCCAACAATTTTTTTTCCATTTGTTTTTTTCTTTTCATAAAGAGTGTTGGTGAACGAGAATATTGTGTCCTCTAATCTTACAATAATTTTTGTGGAGAAAAAAGATTTTAATGAATAATTTATTATCTCAGTCGCATCTGATCTAGTAATGGACATTCCTAATAATAATAATAATGTCTCTAGCGCCACCATCAGGTCAACAGTGGGAAATGTTGCAGGAAAAAAGTTCCAAAATATTAGGTCAAAAAAGGTGTTTCAAATGTTTTCAAAAAATGTTAATTTTTTTATTAAGTCTGGTTGGGAAATGTTTAAAAAATTCAAAATGTGTCTAAAATGTCATGAAAAAAATACAAATTTCAATAAAGTCTATATGTAAGGTGAAAAAGGTGAAAAAAGGAAAATATATCTATATCTAAAATATCAATACGTTGTCTAAAAATGTCTAGGAAAAAAAAGACATGACATTTTTTGACAAGAAATTTTAGGTCGAAGAATATTTTGATGAAAAAAGTTAAAACGTAAGTTGGAGAAATGATAAATATCCAATTCTGTTTTGAAAAACAGTCAAAATACATTGTCTTAATGTCATGGAAATAAAGACAACAGGTTAAAAAAATTCAATTATTTTTCGGATAAATATGAAAACTGGAATAAGGTCATGAAAATGTCGATGTCAAAGTACATTGTCTTAAAATGGCATGAAAAAAATTCAAAATATGTAAGGTGGAAATAGGTCAATGTCTAAAATCAAAAAATGTTTTAAAAAACAATTAGTATTTGATGAAAGTGTAGTAGGACCACATTATCAGGTAGAAAATATTTTTGAAAAAGTATTATGTAAGGTGGAAAAGGGTCATGGAAGAAATAAGTCAAAAACTGTTTTTAAAAAAGTCAAAATATGTAAGGTGTCAAAAAATTGTTTTGAAAAGAATGTTAAAATATCTGAAGTCAATTTTTTCTTTTCGAAAAAAATCTGGCTGAAAAATATTTTGATAGAAAAAGTCAAAATATGTAAAATAAAAAAAATATATATTACCTCCCAAAATATCTAAGGTCAAATGTTTTACAGTCAAACGTAAACGTCAAATGTTCAAGGTCCAAAGTCCAAAGAATGCTGTCAAAACATGTTTATGGACGCCTTTAATAAGCAAATGTTAGTCCACACGACCCACAACATTAGTTCCAAGAACTAAATTGTCTATAAAATAATGTATAGACAAAGTCCCCATTTGTATCAACAAAAATACAGGCAACTGTAGAGCAAAATAAATAAATAGGAATACACATTTGTAGAGTACATAAATAAATGAATATACAAGGAAGTTACAGTTCCTTACTGCCATGTGCTTGATTTTCTTTTCGCTTAATTTAATGAAAAGTGAAATATATGATTATGATAAATACTGTATTTCATTTGCGTGCTCCTACTTCCGAAATGCTGTTTTATTTTTTAGTTTAACTGGGAATAATGTCATGCAAATATTTATTTTATTCACACGGCATTTGTGTTTTTTCTCTGTGATGCTGATGAGAGGCTTTCTTTACCCACAATGCCCCGCGACACAACACGTCAACACGTACTGTCGCGAGCTCGCTGGCAACCTGCGCAGCCTCGTAGCTGCACGAGATAAATGTCCACATGATGCTACACTTTTCCGGGTAAGTGTTTAAAATCCACTACGCCGACCTTCTCGGTTGTATTCTCGGCTGTTCTGAACTCAAAGCCTTTGTGTTGTGAGCAGAGAAGCTAGCTTGTTAGCTTGTTAGCACGCTAGCGGGACATTTGCTGGAGAGCAGGCTAATGCAGTTAGCTGCTAACAGTAGCTAGCAGTCTTAACCCGGTCAGGCGTAGACAGTTGGCTAGTTTTGTTATATTTCAAGTTGACTGTTTTCGTTATAGAAGCTTTGTAGGAAACATGAACCTTTAGTAAGCTAGTATGCTGATTCCAATGCCATCAGATGTGACGCTCAGGGGATTTAAACATACTATTTCCTAACTTAGCCTGCCGCTTGCTAGCTGGCTAACTTAGCAACGCCTCCCCCTTTCAACCTGTCACGTCTTGCTGTTCTTTTGGTTAAGTTGATTAAACTGGTTATTGACGTAAAGTTACTTAATTGTGGTTGTTTATTCATCTTCTTTCGGCCCCTATATTTGGTTGAAGGACCTGTCCGTTAATATAAGACTACGTGTAGAGTTCAATAGAGAAGAAAAATAATGTGTACAATTTTTAGTACAGGAATATTCCATCACACGTCATTTAACTGACGCTTTTATCCAAAGCGACTGACAAAGCGCATTCAACCATAAGGATACGAACGCGTGTGTGTACATGTGAAGGGAGTGACGGTGGGATGTCAGTCAGTCAGTGGGGGACCGAGTTCTGTTGATGAGCCCGGCTGCAGACGGGAAACAGCTGTTCGTGTGGTCTTGTGAGGTCTTGGTCCTGATGGACCTCAGCCTCCTGCCAGATGCAAGGGACACAAACAGGTTTTGTCGGCTACAATAGTTTCACATTACATCACATGTCATTTAGCTGACGCTTTTATCCAAAGCGACTTACAATAAGTTATTTAACCACAAGGACACAAACTCAGAAGAACAAGAAACAAATGAGCCAGTTTACAACTTGCTGTAGATAAGAACCATTATGAGTCCAGTGTAAGTGCTACAGTTAGTTAGTGTGTTAGTGGAGGTAGAGTCTGAAGAGGTGTGTCTTTAGTCTGAAGATGTGAAGGCTCTCTGTGGTCCTGATGTCTTCAGAGACCTCCTTCCACCATGTAGGAGCAGGACAGCAAAGAGTGGAGATCTAGTCGAGTGTTTTGCTCTCAGTGAGGAGGAACAAGCAGTTTATCACATGCAGAGCGGAGAGGTCAGAGGTCGGGGTGTCGGGTTGGACCAGGTCCTGGATGTGAGCACCATGTTTAGAACTGGATGAGCCACCGGTACCAGTGAAGAGAGCGGAGGAGTGGAGGAGTGAGGGAGAACTTAGGAAGGTTAAAGACCAGTGAAGCTGCTGCATTCTGGATGAGCTGCAGAGGCTGAATGGTGGCAGCAGGAGACCTGCAGGAGAGAGTTACAGTAGTCCAGGAGGAGATGACAAGAGTTACGAGTTAGCGATTTACAGCATATAAGAACTGCTCACAAACTTCAACATCAAGGAAAAACACTTTTCTGCTCTAGTCCAACTGATAGTCATTGTTGTCAATGATCGTTTCAAAAAGCAGTGTTAAAGTTAGAAAATGTTTGCCACATTGATCAATTAAGAGATTAAAATGCGGAAAGAATGCTTTTGGTTGTGTCAAGTATTCAAGTTCTCACATGACAAACTTTGATCCCTGTAACGTTTCTTTGATGTTATATTTTGGACTAAAGTCCCAGGTTGTTGTTTGGATCCGGAGTCTGCTGGTGAAGCGCCTGCGTGACCCGTGTCTCCTCCCTGGGGTCTGCAGGACCTAGAGGCCCGAGCTGTAAGATGTCCGCGGTGCTGTTCTCCTCCGTGGTGCGGGTGGCCGACGGCCTTCCTCTTTCTGCCTCCACCGACTACGAGCAGGACAAAGAGCTGCAGGAGACCAAGAGGCACCTCAAGGGTCTCTCCAAGAAGCTGGGCCAGTTCCCCGACCGCTGCACGCTGAAGGCCGGCCTGTACAACGTCAAGTAGGTCGCGTTTCCCCGTGCAACTCCGATGTGGTCGTTTTCAACAGGGCTTGTTTATGAAACGTGTAAATGAAGTAGTACCATCCAATATTCACCACAGCTATTGGTGATGGTGATTGATGTTTATCTCGTCTCTGATCATGTGACATTGTAAACAACCAATCACTGTTTAGATCAAGAAGGAGGCGCTAGTACCGTTATCATCTAACCGCTCACCAACTGAGGCTTACTTCCATTACACCGTGATGCGTTCAGGCTCTGCTCATGTGCTGAAATAATATTAGCGGCATTCTGCAGAATCGGAAAAGCTCTTTGTGGTCTTGTTGTCCCGGTGACCTTTCAGAGAAGGCGTGAATTGAATTAATTGAGTTTGTTTTTCAGTTTCACGAGTGCCCTGGGAGTCGGGTACCTGATGGTCTGCACTGCCAACTACCCCAACGTGCTGGCCTTCTGCTTCCTGGACGAGCTGCAGAAGGAATTCATCGTCACCTACGACTCCAAGCGGATCCGCAGCGCCGTGCGGCCCTACTCCTTCATCGAGTTCGGTGAGCGCTGACCTGGTGTCTGAGGACCTGGTGTCTGAGGACCTGGTGTCTGAGGACCTGGTGTCTTGGTGTTTGAGGCATCGGGTAAATACTGAAGCCCTGAGTTGACTCCTGTCCCACGGGTGTCCCCCACCTGTCCTCCACCAGACACCTTCATCCAGAAGACCAAGCAGCGCTACAACAGCCCCCGCTCCCTCTCCACCAAGAGCAGCCTGGCCGACATGCAGACGGAGATCCGGCTGCGGCCCCCCTACCAGCTCTCTGCTGAGGACCTGCAGGCCGTCAGCGGCTCGTCCACCCGCCCCCCCTCCAAGTACAAAGACCTCGGTAGGACACACACACACACACACACACACACACACACACACACATTTCATTGATTGCACCTTTTGAAATGAGTTTTCATGACGTACAATTCAACACAAAAGCTTCTATTCACTTTAGCAGTAATATTCTTATTCTGCGTTTGGTCTTTTCTCTGTCGGATGATGTTTCTTTTTCTACAAGTGAGTTTATTCCTCCAACAGAATAACATCAGTTTCTAAATATTCCCTTATTTTATGAAGTTAACGGTAACTTGGTCCGTTATTGAAGGAGATGAAATCTTTTCCTGTTATTGTGACTCGTTCTGCGATGCTGCTGGAAGCTGGTCCACTGTGGTCCGCCTGCGATGGACATGGTCAGCTGCAGCATTCAAACATGCTCAGGCGGGGGGGGGCGCAGAGTGAGCCAAGGAACCCCCCCCCTCCCTCTCCCCACCTCAAGTAACTGCGTGATGCTATCATGGCAATATGGACTGAAATCTGTGAGGAATGTTTGGTTGAAAGCGCGCTACAAAGAGGTGGTCCCCGTCTCCAGCCCCCCTGTATGAAGAATAGGCGGCTTGAAGGTGACCTTGGTCTGCTCTCCTGCAGCTCCCTCCCAGATGCTGGAGCCGGTGACTCTTCCCGGCATCGTGTCCTGCGTGCTGAGCCTCCTGTGTGGAGGCCTCAACCTGCTGAGGGGGGTCCACGCCATCGAGAGCATCCTGCAGGTCAGACGGGGCCACGTCAAACTTTACCAGCACGTTACAGGGTGCACGAGACCTGTAACGGGTCAGAACCCGGGAAGATAATGTTGAAAGAGCTTCACTCTGCCCGTCAGATTCTATTAAACTAGACGGAAAAGTGAGATGGATTTTCTTTCATGTAGCTTTTACGTCTGGACACAAAAAGCCTTCTTCTTTGTTCCGCTGTGCAGAACGACGACGAGGACTTTAATTATGTGATTGCCTTCTTCCTGGGCACGGCGGCCTGTCTCTATCAGGTAAGTGATGCGCTGCACTCACAGCATCAGACAGGAGGCTCGTTGACGACGTCAGCTGTTCATGTGCACCAATGACCTCATAGAATGGAACAGTTTCCATTATTTACCTCAGGGTTTATATTCTTACACACACACAGGCCTTATGGCCTTCACTGTAGACTAAAGTGTGTATACAGGATATTTAATCCTATAAAGCTGCATTCTCTCATGATTTATTCCCTCAGTTTATGGTTTAAGTCTTCAATACATTATGCTGTTCATTTAGTGACTGATGGTCCATTCAGACACGGACCATGAGGCAGGGGATTTAGGGCGGGGCTACGCGCTGATTGACAGGTCTCTACGTCCTCTTCAGTCCAAATATGGTCACTTCCTGTTTACTGGCTAACATATTTTAAGCAGTTACTGCCGTTCCTGTGTGTCTTCATCCATTTACACCATGAATGAATGTTACTGTGCGTTTGCTCCAGCATGGTGCAGCACCCCCACCTCTCTCTCTCTCTCTCTCCCCCCCCCCAGTGCTTTTTGTTCTTCTACTTCTCCCTCTGGAGGAGCATCAAGTCCTTCCTGGCGCTGGCGCTCATCTGCCTGTCCAACGCGTATCTGTACGAGCAGAGGAACGTGTGGCAGATCCTCTTCCACGTGGCGGTCGGGGCCTTCATGACGCTGCAGATCAAACTGAGGCAGCCGCTGGGCAAGGCACCGGACTACAACGTGTGAAGGGAGTCTGGGGGGGGGGCGGGCGGGCGTGAACTGTCCCAGCTCAGGAAAAACCACCATCAGGGTCTGCAGGTGTTCTGCAGGTGTCCTCTCTCCCTGCACCAGCTCGTTGCTGATCAGTAGGCTAAAGCTAAGCTAACAGATGTTCACCTCTATTTGATCTGATTATTACTATCTGGAAATATGGGCATAAACAAGTGTACGTTTTATTGAGGGGTTTTTGTACAGTTTGTTTTGCGCGTGCGTCACATGCACTTTATTTTGTCCCCATGTGCAGCGACCCGGTGCAGGACTCTAAAGGTTTAGACTATGCAAAGCTGCCCTCATCCAGCCTGTATTTATTATCAATGCAATGTTTGTTTGTATTTAAGAGCACCTCCTGTTGCAGGACCTCCCCCCTCCCCAGGGTCACTGTCCTCGGCCCGTGGAGCTCGCCGCTCCTCCGCATTTGGCACATTTGGTTCCAGGAGGATTTCCTGCCAACATTCCCAGCAAAAAAGTGGAGTGCCGTGAGTCAGAGAGGCTCATGGGAGAATGTGGCGTCCACACCCACATGACCTCACTGCTCTGCTCAGCATGGCTTGTTTTTGATTTTTAAAGAACGTGCTGAACATTTGTTTGTAATGTTTTAATGCTGCAGATGAAGATGTGAAATGACATATCTGCACCATTATTAAAAATATGTAGGACGTTACCATGACAACGACCTCGTCTTTCTTCTGTCAGGTGACACCAAACATCTGAGCCTGAAGACGAGCCTCCAGCGCGCAAAGTTTCCCATCAGATGGTCGTTAGTTCACTCACTGTATGAATGTGGTGATGAAGAGGTGCTGCTGCCCCCTGCTGGGCGGCCCTTCATGCCTCTGTGCATTACGTTTATAGCAGCGACGCAGTGGTTCACTGTTCTTCCCGGGATTAGAACCCACAACCTGCGTATGAGTGAACCTCCCTCCAGGTGAATCTACCTGAGCAGCAACCAGCTGAAGCGTAACCGTGAAACACTTCTGCAGTTTATTTGAGAAGAAAAAAAGAGCAAAGTGTTTTGAGATGATGACAAATGGGCCCCTGACCTCTGACCCCTGGTGGTTCTGACGCATTGGGAGAAAAGCTTGTTTCAGTCAGAGCAGGTCGTCTTTGTATTCATCCCGGGAACAAATAATTGGACCTATCATTTTAAAAACTATTACTTGCATTCAAAGTATTATAAAATAATTTGAACGTGACTCAAACATTCTAAAATGAAGCATTTTTAAAAAGCTCTTAGATAAAACTTTGTGGATTCATTCATTCAGAAGTTGAAGAGCAGCAGAGCTCTGATTGAAGACTTTGAGCCGGCCAATCGGAGCTCTGGTAGCAGCTCTGAGATTTAATCACAGATAAATCTATTAAAATAGTAATTATATTTTTATTTCCATATGTAATTATTTTCTTGGTTAATTTAAATTTGATTCAACGTAAATCTCTAATGTGCATTAAACACAAATAAAAGCTGTTGAGCAGCTTCGCCTCGAGAGAAAAGTCCAAACTGACTTAGTTTGATGTCGCTCCTCTTCATCCTTTAAACTTTCTCCTATTTGCCGTCTCTCGTGGTCCACGTGACCCAGACCAACAGAACCAGCTGTCGTGTTGGTACCAACGTCATGTTGAGTAACGCCGTGACGTCACCAAACAACACAGCAGGATGAGCCTCTTCGTCGTCATCATCATCACATTGAAAGGCCTCTCGGAGATCGTTGGACATTCATTGGGTCGTACCATCTGATGAGGGGGGGGGGCGTCTGCTGCTGTGCGTTACAGCGGCCAATGTGGAACGTGCCGGTTTACATCTCTAAATATATTAATGTACAAAATATAGAATCTGAAAATATCTGGGGGGGGTCTGGTGTTCGAAAGGTCAAAATACAAAAAGGTCAAGATTAGAAAAGGCTCCTCTTTGACGTCCTCTTGTGTGTTTGTCTGTCCGTTCGTTGACCATGCCTCTGGGGGGCCGCGACCTCCACCGATTCGTACCGTTACTGCGACAACCTGGAGGGGAGTTCAGACATAGTACATAGTACATAGTACACAGTACATAAAAATACAAATACACGCACTCATGTTGTCCAGGAGGCCAAACATAAAAGTCTCCTTCAGCTGGCAACAAATGTCTCCACCAATTGGACATCTTTGGTCTCAAATTCCGGCCCCGCCCACCCGCCCTGGGGAGGAGTCTCCTGACCCGTCCGCCATGTGGCCTCAGTTTAAGAAGGTAACATGTGAGAAGTCTGTCTCAGTCCAGCTTAAACCATCAGAGGTCCGTCAGCCTGTCAGAGCCCCCCCCGCCCCCCCAAAGGTGAGTCCACATCTCACTGGGTGGAGGTTAACTGCTCGGGGGTCCACCAGTGAGGAAGTAGGTCATCATCTCCCCTTTGCCCTTCACGGTGACCAGCCCCCTGTACTCCAGCGTGTAGTTGTAGGAGCTGAGCACCTGGTACATGTCTGCAGTCACCTGAGGACAGAAAGGGGGAGGAGTCACACGTATGTGGAATCAGTTGAGGACAGAAAGGGGGAGGGGTCACACGTATGTGGAACCAGCTGGGGACAGAAAGGGGGAGGAGTCACACTTATGTGGAATCAGCTGAGGACAGAAAGGGGGAGGAGTCACACGTATGTGGAACCCGCTGGGGACAGAAAGGGGGAGGAGTCACACTTATGTGGAATCAGCTGAGGACAGAAAGGGGGAGGGGTCACGTATGTGGAATCAGCTGAGGACAGAAAGGGGGAGGGGTCACGTATGTGGAATCAGCTGAGGACAGAAAGGGGGAGGAGTCACACTAACCAAAAGATTAACGCAAATTTCAGTCGTAATCCAAGATACAGAATATTTGTACATTTTCAGTATTTTAAGCCTAAGTCACACGCTGCTCTTATGCACTTATCATGTGTCTTGTACATTGTACATCTGGTACATTATGTTCCCCTGAGCCTTTGGAGCCTTTAAAACCCAGAATGAACTATAATAGTATTTCTTCCCTTTGAATGTGACCTCAGCTCTTTGCAGATTGCAGATAATCAATAGTTTGAGCCGACTCATCGAGTTCTTTATCATCACGAAGCTCGGCTGCATAATTAAGATTCTGAATAAATGTTCCATCTGTGAATAGCTTAGTTATTAGGCTTCACAATAAAGGAGTTCTTTTACTGAACATTTTCATTAAATTTCTCCTTCTCTCATCCAGCCGTCGGCTCCGAGCTGTTTGGGACCAAACGAAATGAATCAGCTCTGAAAACAGGAAACCAGCTGATCCTTTTACTTTAATTAAGCCCTAATGTATCTGACCTCGTGCAGCCAGGTGACCCTAAAGAGGAACTCACCTGGATCCGCTCCGGCACGCCGGTGGAGTCCATGCGGCTCGCCACGTTCACCGTGTTCCCCCAGATGTCGTACTGAGGCTTCCTGGCGCCGATCACCCCGGCAACCACAGGCCCGATGTTCAGGCCTGAGAGCGAAGACACCACTTTACCATAAATGCTGTTCATCAGTGCGGTTCCCGCTAACGCCACCGCCCCCCGCCTGACCACGCCCCCCCGCCCCCCTGCCACGCCCCCCGCCCCGCCTCACCGATCTTCATCTTGAAGTTGTTGAAGGAGTGCTCGTTGATGTACTTCATCTGGTCCATCATCCTCATGGCGTAGTCCGCCAGCGCGCGGATGTGCGAGCGCCCCGCCCGGTCGTAGGTGGAGTCGTTGAGGCCGGAGGCCGCCATGTAGGTGGAGCCGATGGTCTTGATCTTCTCCAGCTGGCGGAACTGGTCCTCGCTGATGATCTGGAGGGGGGGAGGAGTTACACATCCATCGGCCACATCTTCCACACGAGGGAGCCGAGGACAGCGTTTAGTTTCGTTTAGCCTCCCCTCCTCCCCTTGTCCCGTCGTCCCTCCTCTCCCTCCTCCCCTCCTCCCCTCCGCCCATTGTCCCGTCGTCCCTCCTCTCCCTCGTCCCCTCCTCTCCCTCCTCCCCTCCTCCCCTTGTCCCGTCGTCCCTCCTCTCCCTCGTCCCCTCCTCTCCCTCCTCCCCTTGTCCCGTCGTCCCTCCTCTCCCTCGTCCCCTCCTCTCCTCGTCCCCTCCTCTCCCTTCTCCCCTCCTCCCTCCTTTCGCTCCTCCCCTTGTCCCCTCCTCCCTCCTTTCCCTCCTCCCCTTGTCCCCTCCTCCCTCCTCTCGCTCCTCCCCTTGTCCCCTCCTCTCTCCTCTCGCTCCTCCCCTTCTCTCCCGTCGCCTCTCACCTCGTCGAAGTCGGCGATGATCTCGTTGAGGAGCCGCAGACACTCCACGCCCTCGTTGTTGGCCTCCAGCTCCACGTAGAACTCTGAGAAGTTGCTGATGCTGGCGAACATGACGGCCACGCACTCGCACGACTGGTAGTAGAGCTCGTCGTTGCGGCGCTCGCGCTGCAGGAAGTGGGCGGCTACGTCCTTGGGCAGGATGTTGTGGAGCAGGCGGCGGTTGTAGGCCTGCAGCTCCTCCATCTCCTCCTTCTCCTCAGTGGCCTGTCAGGGTGGGCGGGTTCAAAGCAGGAAGTACACACAGGTTCAGCACGTGCTCGTGGTCCCCAGAGGATGAACCCGAATGACTGAACACAAAATACCTCTAAAGACTTAAAGTTCCCTCAGGCTTTGGGGGCGGGGCTACACGCTGATTGACAGATGAAAACGCCATAAAGACATATATGGTGTCTTCACGTCCTCCTCAGTTCATTTATGATCACTTCCTGTCACTTCATAAGTACACCCACTTACAAACGGTCTGTGGACACACACACACACACACACACACACACACACTGACCTGCAGCTTCCAGAGGAAGTCCAGTCTGGCCGTGGACTCCACCTGCTGGGCGTGAAGGTAGAGGGCGAGGACGAAGACGGTGATGACGACCGGGGTCATGATCTTCAGAGGAACCTTGGAGTCCACGTCACAGCTGGAGGTCAGCGGGCACACACACACACACACACACACACACACACATTAGGTCTTTCAGTCACAATATGGGTGTAAGACGGACTCGTGTTAGCTCGTTAGCATCAGCGATACGGACGCTGCTAGCTCGATCGGGTGACGCCGTCCTGCTCACCTCGTCCCGTTTGTGTGGTTGGCACTAAGGGGGGAGGAGCAGAGCAGAACCAATGAGCTGTCAGAACAACAGAACAACAGGATCTACACGCGCACGATGACTCACGCGGCGGCGATGGCGTTGGCCGTCACCAGCAGGTCCTGGTTGTCGAAGAGGCTCACTTTGGGCACCTCCATGACGAGCAGGTAGAGCAGCTCGATGAAGAGCATGAGGAAGAGCTTCCCGATGCTGCTGATCTGCAGGAAGACGGAGCAGGCCAGCAGGCTGAGCAGCACACAGGAGGAGAAGTACTGGGGGAGACAGGGGGGAGACGGGGGGGAGAGTCACATTCACCTTTAAATCTCCCTCCTTGTTCAGGAACTACATCTCCACATGCGTCAGGGAATCGAGGAGGCCCAGAGGCAGGGTGAAGCAGTGGGGGGGGGGGGGGGGGCACACCTGTACCTCAGGTAAGCTGCAGACGAGGGCGTCGCCCCCACACAGGCTCAGCGGCGCGTCCAGGCTGACGTTGAGGAGGTGGGCGTGGCAGGCGGTGGCCAGGCTGACGTTAAGCTCCGCCCCGAGGCATCTCCGCAGGTCCAGGCTGCTGCAGGTGAACTGCAGGAGGTCAAAGGTCAGTGTCGGGATGCGAGCCGGGGGGGTAGGTGTGTGGGGGGGGGCTCACTCACGATGTTGATGAAGGCGGAGAGAAAGACGACGATGATGGTGAAGACGCCCACCAGCGTGCTGTTCAGTCTGGAGCGTACGATCCTCTTAGAGAGCGTCTGCAGGCCCGCGGGGAACACCTGGGGTCAAAGGTCATTCAAGTATGAGCAAACGACCACGTCAGAGGCGGCGCGGCGGCGCTTTGTGCAGAGAGGCATCGACAATCATCTCATCGCTGCACAGGAAGCCACGACTGCATGGCCGCCGGAAGGGTTAAAGGTCAGGTTACGTGTTCCACAGAAGAAGAGGAGCATCGGGGGGGAACTGACCCCGAAGCAGCAGTACACGGTGGACACCAGCATGACGGCCGCCAGGACGACCAGGCCCCCGGCGAAGAAGCCCGCCATCAGACCGGAGCTGCAGACGCAGAGAAGACAGACGATAGAACAACGTCTGCCGTCGAAGCTACACTGATGTTTAATCACCTCCTCAGGTGAGTTTCACTCGTACACTGAGTCTGCGTTAGTGTTTACAGGTGCATCAGCTACAGGTGGAGAGACTCACTGCGGCCTTCATGTCACATGACGGCGTTAATGAAAGGTGTTTGCGAGGAGCAGTGATGCTGGTCACGACTCGTATGGATGTGTGTACATACATATTCATCCACGTCGCGTTACGCTGGTTATGACTCACGCTGGAACGATGACGACCTGGATGCAGCAGATGAAGAGAAAGACGAGGGAGGCGCACGCCACGTAGGCCCCGAACCTGGAGTCCACCTGTTTGGAGTACTGCAGGAGGAGGAAACATCTTCAACATCTGGATTTATTCCCTCAGTGAACATTGTAAACATGAGTCCATGGTCTCAGTCTCCAGTTTCAAGTCTTCTTCAGTGCAGCGTGATGTTCGTCTAGTGACTGATGGTCCATTTAGAGTGATTGACAGGTCTCTATGTTCTCCTCAGATACGGTCACTTCCTGTCCATGAGTCAATGAACAGCATGCTGGGAGACCTTCGGCTCTTCTTGTGGGTTAGTGGACGTATTCTTGAAGCCGCTTCACAGAACTGCTTCCACCCAGTGAAGAAGAGTCCGTGGACTGAAGGCTGAGATCTTCCTCACTTCCTAACGCTCGTTCCAGGGAAGTGAGCTCCGCCCTCTCTTCTCCAGCCCGTCCTGATGTGCTGCTGTTCTTGCAGTGTGTGTGTGTGTGTGTGTGTGTGTGTGTGTGTGTGCGTGCGTCCTCACCTTCTTCTCCAGGTCGGGCTCCCTGAAGGTGAGCAGGAACTTCTTGACGTGTTCGGAGCGCAGGCGGTCGATGCTTCGTGCGTCGATGGCGCGGCCCAGGAACTCGTCCACCTCGTCCTCCGGGTTCAGGTTCTCCTGAGCGTTTCTGAAAATGAAGTTCCTGAATGACACGACAGGAGACCTGTGACATCATTTCCTTTCATGTACCAGGAACAAATGTCAATAAGACGCACGTGTTGTGCAGCGGTGAACCGGTACAAACAGGAAGTCAGCTGTTTTTCACTAATCGTTGAGAAGATAAGATCCCTTTGCTGGTGGACTTTAGGATCCCGGATATATTTGATAATCTTCATTTCTGTGATGAAGTGAGAACTTGATCTACGTTGAACTTCAGTATTTTCTTTCTTCTAGCTCCGTTTTTGGTCTCCACCAAGAATTCATCATCAACGATCATCAACATTCATAATAATCGTTTTGTAATCATTTTTCTTACTATTTACTTTTAAATATATTTAGGTATCTTCAAACGTTTCGTGGTGCCAAACGTTTAGAAAACAAGTTTTATTTGTTATTATTACATTTTATCCAACTTCCGTATTCTAAAGCTGTCAGAGGGTTCATCAGATCGAATGCACTTCATCATTTTGGTATTAAATATTTGACCTTCAGGTGCCCGAGGACCTTCAGGTGCACGAGGACCTTCAGGTGCACGAGGCCTTTGTTCAGCTCGGTGTCGGTTACTCACTTGTCTTTGGGGTCTTCAAATCCCTGAGAGGAAAAGAGACGGATGTTCATGAGATGTAGATTTAAACTTCTTGTTCTCAATTCAATTCAATTTTCTTTTGTAGCCCAAAATCACATGAGAGGTCCTGTGACCTTTGACCCCCCCGACTGCACCAGTGTTTTGGTACATTTTGTAACAAGAAGATCAAGTTCAATAAATCTTAATTAAGTTGGTGCTAAATTAAAGACGTGCCCCCCTGATGCTGCTCACCATCCTCTTCATCTCCTTGGAGACCTGGTGGCCCCCCAGGTGGTTGTAGAAGGGCCGGTCGGTCCAGTGGCCGCTGGTGTGGCTCACAGAGTTGGTCCTCTGCCGGTTCATCTTGGCGATCAAGGCCTTCTCCTCCTTCTGGAAAGGATTCACGTCGAGCCGCTACGTTAACGTTTGTTTCATACGATCTCGTCCTCCGTTTCAACCATTCATTCGGAACTCACATCCTCTACGTTTTAGGAGCCGGAGCTCAGGCTTCTCCTCGAGGCGGCGCACTTTCAAAATAAAGCTGGTGGAATAATATCAATTTCCTCGGGACCTAAACGGGTTTTCTTTTCTTTGCAGGTCTTACAGTTTTAATCCTATTGACAAAACATGTGACACATGGTTACAGTGGATTTCGTCTTTTGTCCCATTATTATTTCTAGCTCATTTATCTCTGTTCCTTTTTAAATAATGTGCTTGTTTCTGTTGACATCGGTCCCACGTGTACGGTCACATGATGACAGATGATCCGACACGTGTCACATGACCAGCGTCCACATGGGACCAGAGCCACGCGTGTGTCCCATCAGGAGACGCTCTGTGGGTTCAACCCCCCCAGACGTGTCGCCTCAAACACCCAAAGTCTCTGCAGGTCAGATCGTAAAATATTCATATCATATGAAGCATATTTTAGTTTTAGACAAATAAAAAGCTTTTTAATTCTTTGTTTAAAGCACGACAGAAAAACCCTTTTCATGATCATTGAAGGTGAAGAATTAAATTGTTTTCCGGTTTAAAGATTTCAACTAATGAAAACGAGCACTTGACGCACAGTTTAAGACGTGTTTCCTTCAGCTTTTATATTCAATATGTATTTTAATATTTCCGGCCTCTCGTACCCGCTTCTGGCTGCAGCCCACGATGAGGAAGGTCTCGATGCTGTGCTTCAGCAGGTAGGCGTTCCGCTCGCCCCCCGCCCCGTCCTCCACGTCGTAGTCCCCGTTCAGGTAGTCCAGGGTGGCCTTGGTGATGTGGATGCGCCTGGAAGGACAGAGACACGCTGACGCGCCGCGACCCGCTGAGGTCAGCGAGCGGCCGACTGCGGCGACTTACCCGGCCTGCCCCCCCGCCTCCATCTGATTGGCCAGGGTGACGTCGTTGGACCAGACGTCGAACTGCCACTTCCTGAGTCCCAGCACGCCGCAGTGCACCCGGCCGCTGTGGATGCCCACCCGCATGTTCACGTTGACCCCGGTGACCTCACGGACCAGCCTGCAACAATTTGATCAAACTTTACTAAAGTTCTTCCTGGGGCGGCCCGGTGGTGTCGCGTGTGAATGGTTGTGTGTCCAGGGGGAACCCCGTCTGTCGCCTGGAGCTGGCTGGGACAGAATCCAGACCCCCGCGACCCCGTGTGCAGGATAACGCTTTGCAGATGGATGAAGTTTTTCCTGTGAACACGCTGATTGACAGGTTAAAACAAGGAGCTCTGGCTAAGGCTCCAAATGAGAGAACAGTGGTATTTGGGTGTGAACGTATTCCTCTAAAAAGTGACGTTATTTATTATAATTCCCACAGATGATAAATGATCCCAGTGAGCGATTAGAGATCAGCGGTTTTTCCTTCACCACTTCACTCTTTTCTTTCTTTTCTTAAAGCGCAACTTGCACTAAATGACGTGTTCATGAGTGTAACAACAACATGCAGTTTACTTCGCAGGCAGCTGCTGTCTGCATGCAGGGCTTTTATTGTGAAAGGGAAGATCTGGTCAGTTCGGATTGTGGTGATAAAGTGCTTCTCCCTGAGAGGGGACCGTTTGTGACCCCCGGGCCTTCCGACCCACCAGAACATTCCCGCATTGTGAATAGGGACTTACGAGATGGCCTCTATCATGTCCATGCCCATCTCCACGCAGCAGTGGGCGTGGTCGGCCCGCGCCTCCGGCAGCCCCGAGACGCAGTAGTAGCAGTCGCCCAGGATCTTGATGCGCAGGCAGTGGTTCTCCTGGTGGACGACAAGGAGTCAGGAGGTCCGGAGGAAACGCCAAGCAGCACGCAGCTCCCATCGCACACCTGCGTGTGTGTGTGCGTGTGTGTGCGTGTGTGTGTGCGTGTGTGTGTGTGTGCGTTCTCACAGCTGCCAGCTTGTCGAAGCGGGCGAAGAGTTCGTTGAGAGTCATCACGAGCTCCTGAGCCGTGCACTGAGACGCCAGGCTGGTGAAACCCTTGATGTCTGCAAATAAGATGCTGGGGGGTTCGGGGGGGCAGAAAGATGGAATAAAGGTGAGATGAGCTATTTATGAGAAAAGATGCAGAGCAGCCGGCTATGCTAAGCTAACTCAGATTGGGACCCTCAAAGACCTCAGTGAGGTAGCAGTGATGAAGAAGACCTCTTATTATGTGTTGAGGGTCCGGGTTTCTTCTTCACACACACACACACACACACACACACACACACACACTCTCACACACACACACACACACACACACACATGATGCTGGAATGAGAGGTGACATCTCTGCTCTGTAGAAGAATCACACGTTCATTTGCTCTCCTGCAGTAATACTAGTAGTACTAAGTACCAGGTAGTACTAACAGTAGTACTATTATGAATAATAATAGTTGCATGATCCTGAACGACACTACGACCTCATAATGATGATCCTGTGTGGAGGAGACAGGTGAGAAAAATAGCATGCGGCCTGTCGTTGTCGTGGCGACGCCTGCACCCCCCCCGGGGCTCCGTGGGTGGGCTGCAGCAGCCTGGATTTACCCCGATTACAGCACGCCGCATTTTACAGTCGTGCTACAGCAACGTTTCACAAGGCCTTTGTTGAGCCCTGTGTGTGTTTGTGTGTGTGTTTGTGTGTGTTTGTGTGTGTGTTTGTGTGTGTATTGTGTGTGTGTGTGTGTGTGTGTGTATTGTGTGTATTGTGTGTGTGTGTGTGTGTGTGTGTATTGTGTGTGTTTGCGTGAGGTGCTTGATGTGCACGCCTCCCACAGAACATGTTTGTTCTTCTTTCATAATCTATCGTGCGCGTGCGGTCGGTATTAATGTGCATGCAGGTCCTCGTGCACACGTCATTCTTCACTAAGTGGCTCTTTGTCCTTTTTACACACAAAGCGAATTCATTTGGCTCCACGTTTAGTTCAGCTATTTGTGTTGAAACACATGAAGTCGGGTTTAAATTTAATCCCAGTTTCTGAATATGATCCAGATCAGGATGATCATTGAATATTAAATATATATATATATATATATATATATATAATATTACACCTATTCATCACGTTCATCACCCTCTTCCCCCCGTGTGTGTGTACCTGACGTTGTCGTGCTTCTGGATGTAGATCTTGTGAAACATCATGTCCTCCTGCTTGGCGTTAATGTCGGCCTTCATCTCCATGGCAACGTGGCGGGGAAGCACTGAGAGCAGAAGACGCTCCTGCAGGAGAGTGTGGGACGTTAACGAGTGCAAGGTAAGCAAAGAGGCGGAGCCTGTGTGTGTCTGTGTGTGTGTGTGTGTGTGTGTGTGTGTGTGTGTGTCATTGCATTATCGGTCCTCTAAGCGTGTGGCTGCCGTGTCGTTCTGTTTCATTACATCGTCTATATCGAGATGTTGCCTCTAACTTCTGCAGAGGAGGAAACACTAGAAGATACAATGTGCTTTGTCACAGTTAATAGTTGATATATTAATAGTAATTGTAATAAATTGTAAGTATAATAATGCACCTGCACTCTGTCTGATAAAATGTATTAAAACACAGGAAACACAGGATTTCCTAAGCAGGTTCCTTAGGGGGCTTCTAGGCGAGAACCTTGGAGTAATTAATGCTTCTCAGTTTCACATGAAAAGAGAACCCTGTGTGTGTGTCTGCCAGCTCTTAGCAGATCCTCCATAAGGGGTTCTGGGGGAACCCTGAAGACCCTTCGAAGGACTCCACGAGCATCTGACCTGCTGCTGGTTCTCCCTCTGGGAGTGCAGGCGGGCCTGGATGCACTCCCTGGTCTCCTGGAAGGCCTCCCTCTGGGAGCCCTCGGCGGGGTAGTGGGTGCACACCCCCACGATGTTGGTGCAGGAGAAGATCAGCACGTTGGACACGATCTGTGGAGATGGAGATAAGCTCTGTGAATAAACACCATGTGATAAGTTGAGGAAGCAGACGTCCAGAGAAGGTCTGCAGGTGTTTGTGAGGGGCCCTCAGGCGGCCCGGGAAACCTCGCGCTGCGACAGCAGGGCAGCCGAGCGGACGCTTCTAGGTGTTCCCTTTGTGTTCCTCGCTCTGATGTGTGCGCCTCAGCGGAGCGGCAACAGACGTGGCGTCCGTGCGGCGAGCTTCCGGCATTCCTCCCGTCTAATGGGCCGACTGAGCCGGCCGGGTCACGTTCTCTGTCGCCGGAACAAACCGGACTAAAACGCAGCACGTCTCCATCGAGGGGCCAAAGGAACCTCAGCGGGTCACCATGAAAACACACTGGGGGGAGGGGAGGAGCCACCGGCGAGGGAGATGAAGAAAGGAGGAGCGAGACGTTCCTACAGCTACAGATGTAGCGTGAGGAGCATCATACATACATGACGTTCTATGTTCAACGTTCAGACGCTGCGAGAACAAGCGACCTGTGAGAGGTGGAGCAGATCCAGACGTCCTGAGGAACGCTGCGAGATGAATCCATAGAACGTCTGCTGCCTGCTGGGGAACTCTGAACTGGTCCCAGTGTGACATTTACAAGATAGGATCAGATGAAGCCTCCTAACAGGTCGATGCAAAGATCCCCGGCTTCTTCTTCCACTGCCGGGCTTTTCCTCACATATAAAAGCTCAACAGGTGTCTTTGCGTTGTCTACCTGTACTACGGATTCCTTGTTTCCTCTGGGTTTGTTCTCTTTATAGACGCAACGCGGCTTCAGAAAAGGTCCAAACTTTCCTCCTCAGCTAAATTGATCTTTAAGTTACAGACAGACACACAAACAGAGACTCTTTGTCCTGGTTTCTAGTGTCTAGTGTTTAATGAGTAAACACCTGCAGGCAGAGACAGAAGGCCTCATTATGTATCAATAATCAATCAATCAATCAATCCATCAATCAATCCATCAATCCATCAACAGTTAAATTCACAGAGGAGCTTTTAAAGGAATCAGATGCAACTTCAAGCATTTATTAATGACAGGCGAGACGACGACAACACGCATCAATGGATGGAAATGAAGACACAATAGAATGTGTAATGAAATGTGAATGAAACTCCAGAATAAAAGGAGCATGATTGACAAGCGTGCTCGTCATCTAAAGGAACCCTCCCCACCGGTACAGGCCTCGTTCAACCGGTATGCGAGTATTAATAGTGTTAATAAATCCAACCTCACTGCAGACCTTTTAAAAAAAGGAATCCCATGTGTAAGATTAACAGTTAACGTTACTTTAGTGACTGATTAATAATTGCCAGCAGAGGCCATAAAAACAACTGAGCAGATCGTCGGTGTCAATATTTACCCAGCAGCCTGTGCTTCACCTTCCTGTTCCCCCCTTTACACCCCCCCAACACGCTTCAACACGCCTCCAACACACCTTCAACACGCCTCCAACCCGCCTTCAACACGCGCCAACCCGCCTCCAACCCGCCTTTAACGCGCTCCTAACACGCCTCCAACGGCCTTTCGACAGGCCTTTAACACGCCTTCAACATGCCTCCAACACACCATCAACACGCCTTCAACACGCGCCAACCCGCCTCTAACACGCCTCCAACACACCTTTAACGCGCTCCTAACACGCCTCCAACGGCCTTTCGACAGGCCTTTAACACGCCTTCAACACGCCTCCAACACGCCTCCAACACGCCTCCAACACGCCTCCAACACACCTTTAACACGCACCAACGCATTCCAAACACGCCTTCAGACATGATTCCTGTAAATGAATCAAAGAATCACAAAATGTTGTTGTTGTTTACGCTTGTGTTTCCCTCAGCATTGTGGGAAACATTCCTGTGGCAGTCAGCTGACAGGAAGTGCACCTCCTAAAAAGGGCATTTTGCCCTGAATCCCACTGGAAGCACTTCCTCCCTGCAGCTTCTCGTCGGTCACCATGGAGACGCTTAGCTGAGCAATCCGTGCACGACTCATCGAGCAGAACATAAAAGGCCGGATTGTTTCCTTTTGAAATGAAACCTCACAAAGTCTCGCAGGGGAAGAAGCCTGCGCTTTATTTCCAGCGGAAAGTCTGTCAGCTGAGTCCCTCCGGTCGGAAGCGACTTTCACCTCTGATTAGATCATCTGCATTGATTAGGAGCTCACAGCGGGCGCATTGTGAGGGAGCTACAGGTCATGTGAGCGCGAGTAAGTCTGTCGCGCCGCAGCCGGCGGCCTGTTCTTGTTTTCGTGGATTTCACCTCAAAAAGAGTCAGCTGCTCGGTTAATGCAAACAACCCCGAAGGAAAGCTTCTGTTCCGTCGCCATGACGACCCCATAAGACCGCTATTGTCCCGCTGCCGTGTTCGGGGGAGGCCGAGTGCACTCTGCATGCGCATTAAACCAAAGGTACCTAATGGAGGCTGGAAGCTTTCCACTGGGACTCGGTGGCGTGGAGTCACACGGGAGGACGAGCTGAACGTGGAGCCGTCGTCACGTGATGGTCTGCGTGTTTCATTCGACGGGATTTTTACATGAACGCCGTCAACAGCTTCGCACAAGCAGACTTTATTCCTGACGTGCACGCGTCACTTTTCCGTTTCTGTAAAGAACATTTGATTTTTCTCAGTTTGAGCAACAGGGAGATTTTCTTGCAGTCCTCAGAGTTTTGCTGCGTTAGTATTAAGAATTAAAACTAATTTAAAACTTCCAGCACAGCGGCTGTGGCCTGTTGGGGTCATCGGAGGTCTTTTACTGATATCACATCTTTAACATTAGATATTAAACAGGTGGAATCCTCTGGTTGTGAACATACAAAGTTAATCTGCACACAGGCTACGAGTGGTACTACAGACCAGCACAGGGCTAGCTGGTTAGCATGCTAACTTCGATTAGCCACGGAACAAGACGTGATCTAAAGAAGCCCGTCGCTGAGCTTTGACCGACAGCATCTCTGCCACGAACGTGCTTTCAAGCGGACGCTGACCTCCTGGGAGGTGGAAAGGTCAGCGCGCCGGTCTCGCCTTTGAAGAAGAAAGACAAGCCCGCCAACAAACAAACCCAAACCCGTTTCATTTCTCATCCTGCGCTTCAAATGGAGGAGATCGACTGTGACTCTCCACCTTTGATGTCAGCGCCGACTCCGGCTTCTGACAGCAAACAAACCCACACTGAAACATCCAGGTGCCCAAAACTAGAAGAAATTACTTTAACATCTTCTGAAAAGATTCATTTGCTGTAAAAATGTGCAACGATATTTTACAAAAAGGAAAAGCGATGTTCGTAGCCATCAGGACATCGACATTCATCACTGTGAGTATTACACCTGTACCAGCAGGTGGCTAACCTAGCTTAGCACAGCGCGGCTAATGGGGCCGGAGGTCATTATGGGATGGCGACCGGGAGTCCAGTGATTCCAGCTGTTAGTCCGTAACACATCTTAGATCACATCCCGAGCCTCAAACCCGCTGACACTGTCAAACCTCAGTGAGAAGCCTCCTACTTCATCTCAGCCATCGTTTCTCCTCCGACTCGCTCACAGAGCATCTGGCTGAGCAGAAGGGAAACCACATATGTGAGAAGAGCCATCCAGAGAGAGGAGACCCCCGTACCACCCGTGAGCCGAACTCTTCCCCTGTATATTTACTCGCCCCGTTAGGAGAAACATTGTGCTCTCCAGCGACGGCGTGTAAATAAAGACGTGGTGACAAAAAGGTGAAGACCTGACGTGTGACGTGGCGCCGCCGCTCTTCCTGAGATGAGCGACAACTTTCTCCTGCTAGTCAGAAGCTGAACCGAAGCCCTCCGTTGTCCACGGCGGGTTCAGTCGTCCTCCTGACCATCTCCTCCAGTCACTACTCACTTTGACCCTCCTCTTCCTCCACCATCTACCACGCAAAACCCGTCAATCACCTCAAAGACATCTCCAAACTCCGCCCACTTCCACCCTGTCGGACACAGAGAAGCTCGTCCACGCCTTTATCTCCTCAACACTGGACCACTGTAACAGTGAAGAACATCAAGAACATCCAGATTCCCACCAGCGCTGTGATGAGAGCAAATATGAGCCCACGAGAGCTCCACCCAGAGCTCCACCCAGAGCTCCACCCAGAGCTCCACCCGCCGCCTCAGATCTACAAGCAGCTCCCAAAACGAGCTCCACCCGCGGTCACGCCGCCTCGGCTCCTCTGGAACTCACTGAGTACACTTTGGTTTACATCGAGTCATGAGCTGACCTCTGACCTGCTGCTGCAGCAGCCTCAGACTCCCTCCATATAAGGCCGGGCGGGGACGACTCCGGGCGTCCTCTACCCGCCCCCCCACCCTCCCCCCGAATACACGAGGGACACATCCGTCCTCAGCACAAACACGGCGCCTCGATAACCTCGGTTTATTGCTCCGGCCTAAAAATACAGAGGAGACTTTTCTCTCCCTTGTTTGGTCCTTTTGTTTAACTAAAGATAAATATATTATATAAAAATATATTAGTGGAAAACCATGTAAACTCTTTAAAACATCTATTGCCACGACAGGAGAACATGTGATAATCATTTCTCATAACGCAGCTTCTCAATTACAAACAAAACTCATTTTCTTCTTTCTGTTTCGCACATATTTTTAAATCATTATACTTCATGTTGTTGTATTTGTGCTCTCATGTTATCACCTAGTTGTATTCAGAAAGCCTCACGTCAACTGGTTTATGAACCCTGAATAAACTATTTTCCTGTAATTGAATCACAGTAAAGGGACAGAGGAGAAGCAGAAATAACGGTGATTATTTGTTGTAAGTCTGAATCCATGTTTTGTTACTTCTGTCTGCAGAGAGACGAGCAAAGACGCTTTAAAATGCTTCTTCTGTCGTCCATCACCTCTCAGAATAACGACATCTACATGAGTTTGTGCCGCATGACATTCCTACGTATATTTACACACTGACATGTACTTATACACACGGCGTCTGGTGTCCTCAGAGAGGAGGAACTTCATTTGTTCCTTTTCTTAAGACTCACATGATGTACGTTTGTTTGTGTGTGTTTACTTCACACCAACATGTGTAAACAGTTCTCTCCCTCCATGGTTTCACCGGTGAGTCTCCCCCCCCAGCCTGAAGACAGGACCCTGGATCGGTCCGTTACCGACGGTAACGGTTTGCTTTCCACAATCACACGATGCGCTCAGTGGACTCTTCCACCTCCACAAAGAGCACGAGGTCCAATCAGAACCGAGGCGATGGAGTGGGTTCACAGAAAGGCGCTGTGACGCCGTTCATGCTTCTTTCTGATGCCGCCATTAAAACGGTAGAATGTGCCGCCGGCGGCGCCATTGTTCCTCCAGCAGGTTTCTGCGCTTACTGATGAAGCTGCTCGGCTTGATTTGGGATAAAATGTTAACACAAGCCGTCTTCTTTAGTGAATCATGGTCCATTTAGAGTCAAAGAGACCATGAAGCAGGGGATGGAGGCTTTAGGGCGGGGCTACACAGTGATTGACAGGTCATCAGAAACGTATTCAGCGCCTCTACGTCTCTTCACAGGTAGAACAAAAACAAGATGGCGACGGCTGAACAGCATCAGCATCCGTAGGAAGAAACACAAATGTGCTGTTGGGATTTCAAAATAAAGGCGCATCTTAAAGGGAACGATAAGGATATTTACATTGATGACGCGTTGTTACCAAGCAGTGAAGAGAGGAGAAGGATGTTGGACTGTTTGGTCACAAGGACGTTGGTTCCTGAACAAGAAACTGAGGGGATTTCATGCTTGTGTTTTGCCCCCAGAACAATCCATCCTGCTTCACGCTGTAACAGCTTTGGTGGGTTCTCGTCTGCTTCCTGTTAGCCACACGGTGTTGGTGCCATAAGTCAGCGTGACGGGAGTGTGGAAGAGTCCCGACCCTCGGCTCCGGCTGTGTTGGGCGGCATATGGCCGGGTGGGAGGTGGAAACAGGAAGTAACCGTCTCCCTGGATATCGTGCTTTTACACGTGAGACACGCGTTGTGTTCATGAGCTTTAAAGCTGAGCTCTGATTCCCAAAAGAAGAGAGGAAAACATCCACATGCAGTGGGCAGAAAGGTGGACTCGCCTAATCGGGGACATTTATTGCCATAATACGTCAGACATACAAGGAATTTGACTTGGCGGTTGGTGTGTGACATTGGACAGTAAGACAATGGACAACAAGACAATACAAGTGCATGTGGAACAACACACACACACACACACACACACACACACAATCTATGTCCTCATCTCATGCCGGGTTGCATCAAAACATGTCAAAGCCATTTTTAAACCACTGCTCTTTCTAAACATTACAGGTCTGGAACTGAAGTCTCAACCACTACGAAGGGAAATTGTAAAATAATAATTATACTCTTCATTCACACTCGGACACGAGGGCCGTTTGCACAGGGAAGGTACAACCCACCAGGAACCACCGTCCCTGTCCCGTTTTAACGGTTCTCAGAAACATTTAGCGTCACGGTTGCCAAGCAACAAGGAAAAAAACAAACTACGGGGCCAATCGGAAGATGGCGATTAAAGTGTCTGAGCAACGATGTCGTCACGGAGCCTCTTGGGTTTCTTTCTGTCGTAGAGAACGATGACTGTGAAGTATTACACGTTAACACGTTAGAGTCAGGGGGGGCAGAAACGCAGCTTTACCAGCTGGACCAACATTGACACAACGCTTTGTGTCCGTGTGACATTAAAGTTAAAGCTGCATTCTCTGTAGTGACCAGCAGGGGGCGACTCCTCTGCTCCCATAGACGTCTATGAGGAAATGACTCTACTTCTCTGTAGTGACCAGCAGGGGGCGACTCCTCTGCTCCCATAGACGTCTATGAGGAAATGACTCTACTTCTCTGTAGTGACCAGCAGGGGGCGACTCCTCTGCTCCCATAGACGTCTATGAGGAAATGACTCTACTTCTCTGTAGTGACCAGCAGGGGGCGACTCCTCTGCTCCCATAGACGTCTATGAGGAAATGACTCTACTTCTCTCTTGATTTATTCCCTCAGTAAACATTGTGAACATGAGTTTATGGTCTCAGTCTCTAGTTCCAGGTCTTCTTCAACCTGATGTACTTACATTTAGTTATTTATCTATTATAAGACGTGTTTGACTCCCAGGAAGTGAACAGCTGTGGCCATAAACACGAGGAAATGAACTGTTGGGTTCCACGGTTCCTCGGCCCTTTTCCTTCTCAGTTGGAGTCCGGTGGGAGGACAGTGTCATCCATGTGCGGCTCGACTCCTAGTCCTGGTTCCTGTTGAGACAAACTCATCGTCTCCTGAATGTGCTCCAATAATAAATCCACATGGGCCGGAGCGGTTTACTTCCTGGGTTCATTATTTATTGCGAGACATTGTTGGCTTTCAGATGTCCTCTTGAGATTCTCTTATTATAAACTGGTCACGTCTTGCGGGGCTGTCCCGTGCGATGAGGCCGGGACTTGCTCCTCCACCCAGGTGCTGCTTGAGGGCCAGATTTGAAGAAGCGAGTCCGACTCAGCGGCGTCTGAAAGGTGATATCCACGCAGGCTTTCAGAACCCACTGAAGGTGCATCATTGATACTCTGCAGTATTTTCACTTCTGCAGCCTACTGTTACATCTCTACATTGCAACGATGACGCATCAATGCCAGAGGTATTCAATTAAGCCGTTAGCCGTAGTGCTAACGTGACTAGCTCCTTCTGTTGATCAAAACGCTGATGTTGTTGATGCAATGAGTCCTCGTGCCGCGGGGTCACGAGGTGAAGGTAAGTGATGACCAACGGAGAGCAGCAGCTCCTTATCACACTCAATATTCATTTTCTATATAAACCCATAGCACGTAAAACGCCTGAAACAAACGGCGTAGTGAGCAAGAAGCAGAAGCACAGATAAATATTTCCTTATTAGTGGTGTATGCTGTAATTATAACCCCCCCCCCGACCCCAAACGACCTCAGCATGAGTCGAAATTCCTTCGTTAATGAACGTCAGCAGCAGAAAGGACGAAGAGTTATTTGTGAATGTCGGTGTCAGAGGAAGAGACGGCGAGTCCTCTGCCCGATGCATCCGAGGCCTCAGAGAAGTGAAGAGGAGGAGAACTCTGCCTCCTCAAACGCACGACATCACAATTCAAAAGCCATGTGGCTACGAGAGCTGACGCGCTGAAGGAAGGTGAAGGTAGAAGGCTGAGAGAGGTCTGATGAGCAGAACCGATGGAAAGCACAACGATGTTGTGGGAGACCGGCTGGGCCTTCAGGCGATGCCAACGCGAGCACCTGGAATGAGCACATTCATCACGGACCAGCAGCTCGGCAGGAATGTGCGCTGTAAAGACTTTATGAGCAGCTCATTACGACGCGTCGACTGTCACTTCATTACAAGCAAAACAAACAGGCTGAAGTCTTTCCAGCCAACGACGAAAGCCTCTTTAAAAGAGCTTAGAGCTCAGATATGTGACCCCCAATCACACAAGTCATTCCTGTTGTTCATGGTCAACATGAAGGCGTCAGGATCTGCTGCAGAACTAACATGAAGACACACATAAAGCCACCAATGTCAGATAAACATCTTATTCTAATGAAAAGAGTTAAGATTTATATGTTAAACCAACCGTGACGCAACAGCGAGCAACAATAAATATCCGTCTTTACTAAACGGGAGCTGAAATGTGCAGCGAAACCCAAACAGAAGCTTCCTGATGGATTATAAGGCTGAGAATGTGCACAAATAAATCAATACATTTATGTAACCAGACGTGTCACGAGACAAATGGACCAACGTTCACTGGATGAACATCGTGATGTACTGAAGAAGACCTGAAACTAGAGACTGAGACCATAAACTCGTGTTTACAATGTTTACTGAGGGAATAAATCCAGAGAGAAGTGGAGTCATTTCCTCATAGACGTCTATGGGAGCAGAGGAGTCGCCCCCTGCTGGTCACTACAGAGAAGTAGAGTCATTTCCTCATAGACGTCTATGGGAGCAGAGGAGTCGCCCCCTGCTGGTCACTACAGAGAAGTAGAGTCATTTCCTCATAGACGTCTATGGGAGCAGAGGAGTCGCCCCCTGCTGGTCACTACAGAGAAGTAGAGTCATTTCCTCATAGACGTCTATGGGAGCAGAGGAGTCGCCCCCTGCTGGTCACTACACAGAATGCAGCTTTAACACGTGACCCTTTGACTGGAGGATCAACCCTGCTGATGAAGGAGAACATCAGAGCATCTGTTTGTTCTTTTCTAAATTGCCCCCAGGTTACAGACTATTATAAGAAAGTCAAAGCCTCCCTGATGATCTTATGCACAAGTTTTCTGCCTCCCTGAGGAGCAACGAGCCAGCTGATAAAGTTGCCATAGCGACCAGCACCTACAGCCCAAAGCAAAGTCTCTGTCTATACAGACCAGCAGCACAATTTGTCCCTTAAACTATTTAATTAAGTTTCACTTTGTTTAAGTGGCGGCAGGCTAAATAAAATAAAACGTCCCCAATGGGATATTTGTTTCTTATCTGTCTTGTATCACTGCGGGGGCCGACGAGGCTCCTAATGGCTCCACAAGAACGTGGTCAGGTGTGTTTGGAACCTTCTCGTAGTGACCTGGCTCGAGGCGCCCGCTGAGCGCCGCAGAAGAGCCGCTTCCAGAGCGCAGGTCACGCTGCGCACAAGCGGCGGCGCTCCTGTGCGTCTTTGCGCTTTAGAAGAGCCCCCCCCCCCGACCCCCCCCCCCCCCCACGTACCTGCTTCCACAGAAAGCTGTCCACGCCGTTCAGCACCCAGGAGACGGACACGTGGATGGCGGACAGAATAACGCCGGTGATGACCGCGGCGCGCATCCTCACGGGCAGCAGCGTGTAGATGACGTGGATGAAGAACACGGTCCACCAGATGCCCTCGGACGCGCTCCTGGGCCGCACCAGCAGCACCCCGACCACCTGCACCAGCAGCACCAGCAGGATCACCGCGTAGCACGCGACCCACATGTGGTCCTGGTGGAACCCGTTGCGGTTGCACACCACCATGAGGACGAGCGTGAGGACGACGGCCGCGGAGAACACGGCCACGTACGCGACGCTCGGCCCCGCCGGCCCGGCGCCGGAGCAGTGGAAGCCCAGCATGACGCCGAAGACCAGGACCAGCACGGCCGTGAGCATCGTCAGGCTGCTCTGGTTCAGGCGGAAGAAGTAGCGCTGGTAGAGCCGCTCCAACTTCTCCGACTGGAATTTCTTGGATCTGAAAATGCGCGTGACGCCGGAGCAGCACGCCGCCAGAGAGAAGCTCACCTCGGGCATGACCTCCCCCCCCTCGCCGGCCCCCCGCTCCTCCAGGCCTAGCTCCACGGACTTGGGTCGCACCTCGCCGTCTGGCCGCTCCGGGCGCGCGCGGGTCTGGCCTCGGCTCTCCTCGCCATGGTCCTGCCAAGCCGACCGGGACCTGAAGCTGACCCGGCTGACGGTCGTCGCGGTGGTTCTGCCGGGCCGCCGGTGCTCCTGGGCGTCCTCCTCCCGCCACCGGCCGCTGGTCCGCGGGAGCTTCTCTCGCGGGGTGCTGGAGTGCGGGCGCCCGTTGGCCACGGACTCAGACTCTGCCCAAGCCGATCTGTGCTCGGTCCCTCCCCTCGGCCCGGGCGCACCGGCTCCGGGTGGGCTGACGCTGTTTGGTCTGGACATGTCGGGGGGCGCCGGGAGGCAACGCGCCGAACTTTAGTTCCACTGGACGATCCCGGAAACTATCGAGTCCCGCGGGAGCTGTCATGAGTCGGGCTTCCCATGAGTCCCCGCACTGACCATTCAGGTACGAATCAATAAAGCATGGGTGAGATTATCCACAGCGAGACCCAAGGGGGGAGGGAGGGGAGGGGGAGGGGGGAGGTGGAGGAGGGTGGAGGGGGGCTTTGGGGATAAACATGCGCAGAAGCCGCGGGGGAGCCGGCTTCGCCACAGCAGGAGGGACCATCGGATCCAGGTGGACTCGGCTCTACATCATCGGGCCCAATTAAGCAGCGAAAGCATCACGCGCCCCCCGGAGGGCCGCGCGCGGCCGCCCCCATTCAATTAGATCCGGAGGCAAACGAGGGGGGGTAGAAGGTGGAAGGAGAATCCAGGTGTCCCTCAGGGCTCGATGCAGCGGCGCGGAGCGAGCAGCGCGGCGGGAGCCTCACGTTTGGCCGAAAAGCGCATCATCACGACCCCCCCTCCTCCCCCTCCCCCCCCCCCCCCCCACACACACAGCCCGCTCCAGGAGACTCCGCCGCTCCTCCTCCCCGGGGCATGGCGCTGTCTCCGCGCGGTCGATCGGTCGATCAATGTCCCAACAGCTGTCCAGCCCCCGCGTCCCCCCCCCCTTTCCCCCTCCTTTCCCCAACCCCTGGATGCCAAAGTGTCGCGCGGGCCCCGCTGAGCTGCCTCGCGCAGCGTCGGTGTGCGTTAGGAGGCGCGTGGCATCGCACCGCATTTACCGCTTTAACGGGCGAGAGGGGGAGTGTGTGTGTGGGGGGGGGGGGGGGGGGCGGGGGGGGGGGCATTCAACCGATTGTGCTTCCTGCGCGGGCCCGCCTCTCTTGCGCGCTCCCGATGGAGGAAGCGCGCTGTTATTGGACGACGGGGCCGGTCGATCAGAGACAAAAACAGAGAAAGCTTCCGCCCCTCCCCCTCCCCTCCTCCACCTATCAGTGCCTTTCGGTGAATGGGCGGGGCCTTTTCTCACAGCTGGGGGGCACACAGACACTGTGGGGGTTGGTCTCCATCCTCTCAGGGGGTGCGCGATATATAAATGTGTCCTTTACGTTTTACAATGTCTCCACTTTACGAATAAATATATAAAATAATCATTTCTGTGTCTCAGTTCCGTTTGTTTGCGCCTCCTTTCCTCCGCTCAGCACTTCTGTATCAATAACTCAACAATTAACGCTTCTGAAATGTGACGGTCTGTTCTTTGTACATTCATGGTTTTTATTGATTGACATTGATAAATATTATTCACAATAAAGTTACAATGACAGAAGATGTAGAGCACATATTCAGCATGTGACACGGACACAACACCTCCACACAGGAGGCGCTCACACTGTGTGCTAATGTGCTAATGCTAATGTCACGAGGAGCCTTGTGTGTCTGCTGGGCTCAGCAACCCCTCCCGCGCCGCAGGACTGCACGAGGGGGACACTGTCCTGGGAGAGGACAAGAGCTTCCATTCAGCCGCGTCCTCGTCCGACAACAGATAACAATCTGATTCTAACTTATCTGATGACACTTGTTTTCTCTGCTGGTCTCATGACAGCTGTTGCTCTTATTACTCTCTCTCTTTATTTATTCTCTCTCTCTTTATTCTCTCTTTATTCTCTCTCTCTCTCTCTTTATTCTCTCTCTCTCTCTAGTCTCTCTCTCTCTCTTTATTCTCTCTCTCTCTCTAGTCTCTCTCTTTATTCTCTCTCTCGTGGAACAATTGAATGTTGAATAATACAAATAAGTGTTCAAATAAACTTGATAGACGTGAAGGGTCAGGTTCTGTCTCTCTGTGTCCTGGAATGTACTACTCGTGTACTCATGGACTGTTCTAGTCTAGTACACGAGTAGTATGAGTAAGTCAAGTCAAGTCAAGTCAAGTCAAGTCATTTTATTTTGTATAGCCCAGAATCGCAAATTACAAATTTGCCTCAGAGGGCTTTACAGTCTGTCCACATACGACATCCTCTGCCCCGAAACCCACCATCGGCACAGGAAAAACTCCCCAAAAAATGAAAAAACCCTTCCAAGAGGGAAAAAAGGGAAGAAACCTTAGTGAGAACGTCAGAGGAGGGATCCCACTCCCGGGATGGACAGACTACAATGGATGCCATGTGTACAGAATGAACAATGTATAATACATGCAATTCCTATGACAGAAATGATTCAAGTAATTGTGAGTAGTAAGCCAGGCGCACAGCAGGACCACTGCAGGGACCACCACCATCAGAACCATCACATAGAACCACCATCACATAGAACCACCATCCACAGAAGCCTGTGGGGAGGGAGAGCACAAAGACTTTAGGAGAAGGTAATGTTGGTTTATGAGTACAGTAATTTGATTAATATATAAAATAATGATGATGATGATGATGATGATGATGATGATGATGATGATGGCAGCAGCAGGCGTCAGCATGGCCACGGTAGGTGTCAGGACCAGGGTCCAGAAGGAACCACGATCTATGGAGACCTGATAGGGGCGAAAGCACAAAAAAAACTCCCGGAAAGAAGCTGAATTAGTCATGTGCATTAATAAAACTTGAATTATGGTAGAAGGAGAGCGTGAGAGAGGAGCTCGGTGTGTCCTAAGAATTCCCCCGGCATTCTAAGCCTATAGCAGCTTAACTAAGGGCTGGTCCGGACTAACCTGAGCCAGCCCTAACTATAGGCACAATCAAAGAGGAACGTTTTAAGTTTTACTTTAAAAGAGCTGACCGAATCTGCCCCCCGGACTGAAAGTGGAACCTGGTTCCACAAAAGAGGAGCTTGATAACTGAAGGCTCTGGCCCCCAGCCTACTTTTTAAAACCATAGGAACAACAAGTAACCCAGCATCTATGGAGCGCAGTTGCCTTGTAGGGCAATACGGTGTTACAAGCTCTTGAAGATACAACGGTGCCTCACCAGCAAGTGCCTTGTAGGTGAGGAGAAGTACCTTAAAATCTATTCTTGATTTAACAGGGAGCCAGTGCAGAGAAGTTAATACAGGAGTGATATGATCCCTTTTCTTAGTTCTTGTTAATACACGTGCTGCAGCATTCTGAATCAGCTGGAGAGGCTTAAGAGATTTACAAGAGCAGCCTGATAACAAAGAATTACAGTAGTCCAGTCTGGAAGTGACAAACGCATGAACTAATTTTTCTGCATCACTTTGAGACAGGAAGTTCCTGATTTTTGATATGTTACGTAGATGGAAATAGGCAGTCCTTGAAGTCTTCTTTATATGCGAGTTGAAGGTCATATCCTGGTCGAAGAGAACTCCCAGATTCCTGACGGTGCTGCTGGGTACCAGAGCAATTCCATCCATAAAAACTGTATCACGCGACAGCTGGCTTCGAAGGCGCTCTGGGCCTATCAGGATAACTTCCGTTTTTTCTGAGTTTAGCATCAGGAAGTTGCCGGTCATCCAAGTTTTGATGTCTCCAAGACATTCTTGGAGTCTAACTAACTGGTCCGTCTCTTCTGGCTTGATCGACAGATACAGTTGAGTATTTTCTGCATAACAATGGAAGTTTATGCGGTGTTTCCTGATAAGATCGCCCAAAGGAAGCATATAGAGGGTAAATAAAATCGGTCCAAGTACAGAACCTTGTGGGACTCCGTGACCAACATTGGTGGTCTTTGAGGATTCACCGTTTACAAGCACAAACTGGGATCGGTCCGATAGGTAGGATTTAAACCAGCTGAGTGCAGTTCCTTTGATACCAATTAAATGTTCTAGTCTCTGCAACAGGATACAATGGTCTATGGTATCAAATGCGGCACTGAGGTCCAGCAAGACAAGAAAAGAGATGAGTCCTTGGTCCGATGCAAGTAGAAGATCATTCGTAATTTTCACCAGTGCTGTTTCTGTACTGTGATGCACTCGGAATCCTGACTGGAAATCCTGGAACAAAGCATTGTTTTGTAGAAAGTCACATAATTGATTTGCGACGGATTTCTCAAGGATCTTAGAGAGGAAGGATTAGAAATAGGTCTGTAGTTAGCCAACACCTCTGGAGCAAGAGTAGGTTTCTTAAGAAGAGGTTTAATTACAGCTACCTTGAAGGACTGTGGTACATGTCCTGTCAACAAAGACAGATTCATAATATCTAATAAGGATGTGCTAACTAAAGAAAAAACTTCCTTAAGCAGTTTGGTCGGAATCGGATCCAAGAGACAAGTAGAAGATTTAGACTTTGAAAATAAAGAAGTCAGTTGATCAAGGTTGATGGAAGAGAAGGCATCCAAACAGGCATCAGGGCCCACTGCTGCATCCAAGGTTCCTACATCGGAGGACAGGTCGGCACTGGTTGAAGGCAGGAGACCATCAATTTTCTCATTGATAGTCAGAATCTTAACATGAAGAAGTTCATGAAGTCGTTACTAGTGAGGTCCAAAGGAATACACGGCTCGACAGAGCTGTGACTCTCTGTCAGTCGGGCTACAGTGCTGAAGAGAAACCTGGAGTTGTTTTTATTTTTCTCTATTAATGATGAGTAATAAGATGCTCTTGCGTTACGGAGAGCCTTCTTATACGTTTTAAGGCTGTCTTGCCAAACTAGCCTAGATCCTTCTGATTTGGTGGAACGCCATAATCGTTCAAGCTTCCGCACAGTTTGCTTTAGGTTCCGTGTTTGAGGGTTATACCACAGAGCAGACTTCCTTCTTGTTGCTATTCTTCTTTCCAGAGGAGCAATAGCGTCCAGCGCCACTCTCAAAGAGCCTGTAGCAGTATCGACAAAATTATCGATCTGAGACGGACTGAGGTTTTCACAGGAGTCTTCTTGTATCTTGAGGCAGGGCACTGAACTTAGAGCAGAAGGAATGGCTTCTTTAAATAAGGCTACAGCGGTATCCGATAAGCGTCGACTGTAGAAACCTTTGGCAGGAGGAGGTGGTTCTGATAGTAGAAATTCAAAGGTTATCAGACAATGGTCCGACAGGAGAGGGTTCTGTGGAAAAATTGTTAAATGTTCAATCTCAATCCCATACACAAGAACCAAGTCGAGAGTGTGGTTAAAACAGTGAGTTGGTTTATTTACACACTGACAGAAACCAATTGAATCTAACAATGAAAGAAATGCAGTACTAAGGCTGTTGTTGTCGACATCCACATGAATGTTAAAGTCACCCACAATAATTACCTTGTCCGTTTTAAGGACCAAACTCGTTAAGAACTGTGAAAATTCAGAAAGAAATTCTGAATAAGGACCTGGGGCCCTGTACACTATTACAAAGAGAACCGGCTGGATTATTTTCCAGGTCGGTTGCGAAAGACTGAAAACCAGGCTTTCAAATGAGTTACAATCCACCTTAGGTTTAAAGTTTATTAAAAGTACTGATGTTCATAGACTCATACAGGAGGACGAGGTTCTGGCACTTTACCCAGAATCCTCTGCTGCTTCCTAAGAGCCTTCAGTTATCAAGCTGCTCTTTAGTGGAACCAGGTTCCACTTTCAGTCCGGGGGGCAGATTCGGTCAGCTCTTTTAAAGTAAAACTTAAAACGTTCCTCTTTGATTGTGCCTATAGTTAGGGCTGGCTCAGGTTAGTCCGGACCAGCCCTTAGTTAAGCTGCTATAGGCTTAGAATGCCGGGGGAATTCTTAGGACACACCGAGCTCCTCTCTCACGCTCTCCTTCTACCATAATTCAAGTTTTATTAATGCACATCACTAATTCAGCTTCTTTCACAGAGTTTTTTTGTGCTTTCTCCCCTATCAGGTCTCCGTAGATCGTGGTTCCTTCTGGACCCTGGTCCTGACACCTACCGTGGCCCTGCTGAAGCCTGGTGCTGCCATCATCATCATCATCATCATCATCATCATCATCATCATCATCATTATTATTTTAATGTATGTGTTATATCTGTTATGTATGTTAGCACGTGTTATGTATGTGTTGTATCTGTTATGTATGTTAGCACGTGTTATGTATGTGTTGTATCTGTTATGTATGTTAGCATGTGTTATGTATGTGTTGTATCTGTTATGTATGTTAGCATGTGTTATGTATGTGTTGTATCTGTCATGTATGTTAGCATGTGTTATGTATGTGTTGTATCTGTTATGTATGTTAGCACGTGTTATGTATGTGTTGTATCTGTTATGTATGTTAGCACGTGTTATGTATGTGTTGTATCTGTTATGTATGTTAGCATGTGTTATGTATGTGTTGTATCTGTTATGTATGTTAGCATGTGTTATGTATGTGTTGTATCTGTCATGTATGTTAGCATGTGTTATGTATGTGTTGTATCTGTTATGTATGTTAGCACGTGTTATGTATGTGTTGTATCTGTTATGTATGTTAGCATGTGTTATGTATGTGTTGTATCTGTTATGTATGTTAGCACGTGTTATGTATGTGTTGTATCTGTTATGTATGTTAGCATGTGTTATGTATGTGTTGTATCTGTTATGTATGTTAGCATGTGTTATGTATGTGTTGTATCTGTCATGTATGTTAGCATGTGTTATGTATGTATTATATCTGTTATGTATGTTAGCATGTGTTATGCATGTGTTGTATCTGTTATGTATGTTAGCATGTGTTATGTATGTATTATATCTGTTATGTATGTTAGCATCTGTTATGCATGTGTTGTATCTGTTATGTATGTTAGCATGTGTTATGTATGTGTTATATCTGTTATGTATGTTAGCATGTGTTATGTATGTATTATATCTGTTATGTATGTTAGCACGTGTTATGTATGTGTTGTATCTGTTATGTATGTTAGCACGTGTTATGTATGTGTTGTATCTGTTATGTATGTTAGCATGTGTTATGTATGTATTATATCTGTTATGTATGTTAGCACGTGTTATGTATGTGTTGTATCTGTTATGTATGTTAGCATGTGTTATGTATGTATTATATCTGTTATGTATGTTAGCACGTGTTATGTATGTGTTATATCTGTTATGTATGTTAGCACGTGTTATGTATGTGTTGTATCTGTTATGTATGTTAGCACGTGTTATGCATGTGTTATATCTGTTATGTATGTTAGCATGTGTTATGCATGTTTTACGCTGTATGGAGAGGACTGATGAGACACCACACGGACAGACACAGAGAAGCCGTCACATACGTTGTGAACATGCTTCCATATGATCTGTTTATAGTAAATACACTCAGTATTAATATAGCTGTACACGGGCCCATTCAATACATTTGTATCAGAACTTTATTGAGTAGAACCAGTTGTGGGGCAACAGATGTGGCATCTTCCGTCGTAACACGCTCTTTCATGCAGCTTCTTCCACAACGAGCTGCTCTTCTGAGCGAAGATCCCGTCCCACTGGAGAGGAACCTCCATGACTACGTTACAGGTCAGTGCTACACTTGTTTCTTCTAGCAGAGGATCACTTCTGGGATTTCAATGGACTGCTCCTCGATAAAAACATGGTTTGGGATTTATTTCTTTTCTATTATCAACATGCAATAACACCATTCTCTCACTTCTAATTAGACTAATGGTAATAAAAAGTAGTTTGGAGGGACAGGATTGGTGAAAGATCAGAGAACTTTATCAGAGGAGACAATTGTCTTAAAGTTTTACCTTCGTACGTCACACTTTTTAAGCTTTATTTTACGTACCTGTTAGTATTCACATTGGTAATGACGTGATGTTTGCACACGGCCCTTTGAAGAGCAACTTAAACTTAAAGGTTTCTAATAAAAATGTCAAATTACAGCAGCTGAAACATATTTTAAAATGAGAGCATAAAAACTCAAATGTCACAAATGCAACATCACCCAAAATCAATAAGCACCAAATATGACCTTTAGAAACAAAGCAGAATGATTCAGTTGTGTCTTTGTACTGAAGCTTCTTAGTTGTGACTGCAGCTCACTAAAGTCACCTCATCACTCGGCATTTCAAAATAAAAGTCCATACAGTTGAACATCCTCTTCATGTTCAGCTACAATGAGGTTTTGTTACACAGCATTAATGTAATGTAATATCAAAGAATTTCATCCAGAAACTCTGCTACCGTTTATTGTGCTTTCTGTTCTTGTCTTATTACGTTTCCCATAACCTAATTATGACGGCTTAAATGTCCTTGAAAGTGGTTTTAACCTCGAACGCTGGAATGAAAAATGTCAACTTTTATAGAATCCCTTTGTTTGAGCTAAAAATGTTAAAGATTTCATCTCAGGAATTAAAAAATGTAAAGACAAAGCGTGACGATGAAATAAAAACACAATGATATTAATGTACAAACCACCAATACAACAAAGACATCAGAGGACAACAGTCAGCTGACTGGACGTACACAAGGATCAGCTGACTGGACGTACACAAGGATCAGCTGTCCGGACGTACACAAGGATCAGCTGACTGGACGTACACAAGGATCAGCTGACCGGACGTACACAAGGATCAGCTGTCCGGACGTACACAAGGATCAGCTGACTGGACGTACAGAAGGATCAGCTGACTGGACGTACACAAGGATCAGCTGACTGGACGTACAGAAGGATCAGGCGAGTAGATGGAAAACACCACCACAGAATGGAAACGGTTTATTGAACTTAAATCAGGAATGTGATCAGACTTCTGAAGCAAACAAGACGACAAAAGAATTAAAATTAAAAATGAGCCACACATCCGGAGCAAAGAATAACAAACTAGAATCACAACCGACAACCAGTTTCTAAACTACTGTTTCAGTGTGAGTCGGGGGGGGTGGGGGGTGCAGTCGCTCTGGTATCGACACGCCGACTCGACATACAAATATTGTTCATAAATTTAAAAGACAACAATAACAACAACAACAAATAAAGTGTCCCCATGATGGAAATCTCCCGGCTGTTATTTTTGGTTCCTCGGCCCTCCGTTGGGTGGAGGGGGGGGTGTTTACTCCACCTTGCTGTAGTCCTCCACGTGGCCCAGCACCTTCTTCCTCTGCCGGATCATGTGGAAGTAGAGCTGGGGGAACACTGGGGGGGGGGGGGGGTTATTATGTTAGAATAATCATGTAAAACGGATTGAGCATCTTAAACCTTCCTTCAAACCCTCGACTCACGGGGAATGTAGGACACCATGGCGAGGATGAGGAAGCCGTGGTAGTCGAAGGAGAAGTTGTACTTGTTGGGCAGCGTGACGGAGTACAGCCCCGTCTTCTGGACGTGGGGCAGCGCGGCGTAGATGGTCAGCAGCTCGCCGCTCACCCCCATGGGGTACAGGGCGAAGAAGAAGGTGTACCTGGAAGCACATTCCATAGAGGGTCGATTCCACTTAACAGAACAAAGATTTCAGCTGAAGCTAACCGCGCAGCATGGGGGGGAGGGGGGGGTTGCGTCTCCTACCTGGCCCACTTGATGAGGTACGGCAGGTGGTTGAGCAAGCTGAAGGTGTAGAAGGAGTAGCGGATGATCTCCGTCACGGTCCAGGCCGCCACGAACAGCAGCACGCTGTCCTCGCTCTGCACCTGCAGGAAACACAGATGCATGATGGGAGGGAGAGGGGTAAGCAGGTGTTGGTGCTGATGCTGCCCTCGGGCGTTAGATGCAGACGGGAGGTTAAATGTAAAGAGAGCGGCGCTGAGAGGAGGCGGAGCCTCCGTCATTCACTGAAGTCACTCCTGAGGACGACTCTTTGTCTCTATCGACAGGGCGAACAGCACAGTCAGCAGCATCAGGGGTCGCCCCCAACACCAGCCGATTACCCCCCCTTCCCCCCGCAGCATCTCAAAGTGGAAGTAGAAAAGGAGACGCCGGCGTACCTCCCTGACGCTGTGCGTGACGGCCCAAGTGAGGAAGACCCGTGACAGGACCTGGAAGCCCGTCAGCACCACGGAGGACGGGACGATTCCTGAATGAAAGGGGGGGTGTTAATATTTGGAACGTTGACGGGCCTTTTAATAAAAGACAGTGTTTTACTGTTTTTATATCATGTGCCAATAATCCATTAATCAGAGATGTATTTACATGATCAATTGATAAGATTCAGTTTATTCTGAGTGGGCCAAACCTTCTGGGGAACTGTGGCCCAAATACAGAAATAAACTGACTAGTGTCTTTATATAGACGCACTTATACCCCTGAACATTACTACATGGTGACAGAAACTCACCCACAGCACAGTGCACAATCTGTGAAGGGAGGAAACAGACAATAAGGAAATCTCAATTTACATTCTTAAAGGAGCTGTAACACAAAACTGAAAAAAAAAAAAAGTACATGTCGCCCGAAGTTGGCTGGGATGGACTCCAGCCCCCCCGCGACCCTGTGTGCAGGATAAGCGGTCTGACAATGGATGGAAGGATGGATGGATGGATGACGGTTTAATTTCTTTATCGTACAAAAATGATTCAGTATTGCTAAAGTGCCGCCAGTGTTGTGTATGTGCAGATTATAGCGAGGTTAACCTATTATAACTATAATCTAACAGCCAAAAGTTGCCCCCTAACCTCCTTTCCCAACCTAGACCTCTATAAAAGGGTCACGAGGTCAAAAAAGATTTTGGAAAAGACAACATTGAAGTAGTGCGTGTGTGCGCGTGTGTGTGTGTTCATAGTGTAGTTGACGGAGTACAGCGCGCCGCCCTTTGTGCTCATCTCACCTCCAGAAGAGCTCCGGTCTGGAAGAACTTCAGAGGCTTCTCGATGGAGTAGTAAAGCCCATGATAGCTTCCTCTGGCCAGGTAAGCTCTGACCAGCCCCACAGCTATGACCAGCCACCTGGGAGAGCACACGTATACACGCACACACACATGCATGCATGCATACACATGCTAGTTAGCTAGCTACTTATCACAACATGCTCTAATGCTGCACTGGTTACAGAAAGCCAAACCGAATCATTCTGTCATCAGGATTTTCACTGACGACTTTTAAAACAAGATGGATAAATCGTCATATAGTTTGAGTGTTTCCCTTCCTTTGAAGAAGGGTATTTGTATTGATCTATTTTCACATGAGATGTATCGTGTTCCCCTGCATTTTTAATAGGAACTGGTGTAGACATTAACCCCTTTATTATTTCTGGATTGGAGGGTCACAGTGGCTGCGCGCGCACCCAGGCGGTTGACGCTAATCCGTATTAGCCGTTGGCTGTAGGGGGAAGCTATTATCTGATGCACACCATGCTAACGTTAATGCTAATGTTTCCCAAAGACAACGTGCACATCAGCACAAAGCAGAATAGCGCTGCAACTGGCTGCCAATGATGTATTGCTCAACACACACACACACACACACACACACACACACACACACACACACACACACACACAGCGGCGTTAGCGCGACGGAACACGCCGCATACCCTGCTGTCATAACAACGTTGTAGATGACCAGGTAGGCCGTGGCCAGGGCGCCGGGGCCCTTCTTCTTCCTCGCGGCCACGTCGCCGTGGGTCGTCCTGCTGGTCCCCGCCGCGGCTGCCGACATGAGTGAAAGCCTCGAACGCTCTTTGAACCCTGGACGACGACGGCTGTCAGGTTCACCGCAGACAGGAAGCAAACAAGCGGCAGGGGAGGAGGCAAACCCGGAAGTGTGGTCCCGAAGCGAGAGGAGGAACTCCTGCGTACTTCCGCCTTCACTTTGAGACGTTTCTCTCTGAAACGTCACCTTTGAAAATCGCCCCGCACGATATGCGGCTTCATCTATTCCTTTATTTGCTTTAACCATTCATGTTTGCGTGGATTAGACTGTCTCTCGGTGTTCACAGACTGGAATAGGACAGTAGACTGTTGAGGACTGATAAAAACTAACTGTCTTTAGCTAACTTGATACTCTTTGTCAGGTCACATGGTTGCAATGCACGCTGTAAACAATCAACATAAACATATTGCATTGTTTATATAGACTGCATTGAACTCAGTTTAAGTTTATCATCTAATTACTTTTGTTTATTTATATAATGTGATGTTTAAAATTATATTTTAGTCAGTTAGGATAATTGTATTGGTCTGAGTCAAAACTTTACATTCGAGCAAGGCAGTACATTTCTCTCAGTTAACATATTTGTTGGGTAATCTACCCGTGTAAACTCACAGAGAATAATATAATTACAATTGAATGTATATCATTTAACTGGAGTAACATGATAAACGCATGTTGGACATAATGAAATGAGTCTTCTCTCCGCTAGATGTCAGTGTTTCACTTCTCTCCTTTGTGTGAACAGCGGTGTTTAAGAAAGTCCCAGTTGTTTTAAGTATTTTATTTAGGAATTTATGTCAACGTGCTTGACTTTAAATGTTCTTAAAGAAAAACATCTAACTGCACCGAATATGAATACGACTTATTTTGGCAGCTGCCCTCTGTCGGTATTTCGTAATTCTCTTCAGGCATTGATTACGACAGCCAAGTTACCGGAAGTTTAAAGCTAATGGACGAGGAAGCGATATTTGTGTAGGCTTTAGTTTTGTTTAGTAGTCTGGCAGTTTGTTGAATCATCACGATGCCTTTGTTCTCCCAAAATCCATTTGACCAAGATGTCGGTGAGTGAATCGCCATTTCCGTTGTGTGTGTGTGTGTCCGAACGGCGGCTAACCAACAGGCCAATAACATCGAAGCTAACGTTAGCTCAGAAGCTAAGCTACGGTTAGCTTTTAGTGTTGTCTTTTCATTCCGCTGCTGGCGTCGTACGTTTATTTATTTTGGACTTCTTCGCACATCCACGAGACTCAGACGCCTTCCGATGCTTCTGCTGTCTGGTTGCCATCGGCATCCAAACGGGTTATCGATCAGTTTATCGGTTGGTCGTCAACGTTAAACTGGCTGACGACACATCGCTTGTAAAGATCCACTCGGATACTTAACGATGGATTCAAACCTCTTCATGACGTCAGGTGGTTATTTACTTTACAAACGTTACAATCGGGGGCTAATTTAGTCTTTTATGTAAAATGTCAACGATAAAACAAATGTTATAGCAATAACCGCAATTTAGGTATCTAGATATTTAACGTTAGGTTAACATTATTTAGAATAATAATAGGCTATAATGTTATTGTTCAGATTACTATTTTTATTAATTAATTAATTATTAATTAATAACTATTGTTAAACTGAGCAAAACGGCCCAAATATTCTCTAGTTGTTATCTTATTAAATAGCTCATTATGTGATGGTTGAGTGTAAATGAAGTGTTAAACTTCACAGCGAGCGTTTAACATGTTAAGGATCAAACTAACAATGCACACAGAAGTGCACTGTATCACACAGACACACTAGATACACAACTGCATGTTAAAGAACATGACACATCCGAGCTGAGCGTTCATCTGTGTGCAAATCTTTAATCTGACACTTTAATGTAGTTAAACACTACAATGTTTTCCTCAGTAACTACTGCCTATTTACTTGCTATCAGTGGTCAAATAAGAGGAGATGAGGCCAGAATGTCACTTATTGTGGAAATATTTACCTCGATTGCATGTTTTCATAAGAGAATTAATTTGCAATTTAAAGCTTCCACTTTTTCCAGGTAGTTTTGCCAAATCTTTGTTTTAAATGTTTAATTACAACGCCTGCCCCCCCCCACCCTCAAACTCATTCTAAAAGGCTTCGGTTCAGCTGTGATGTTCACGCGTTTCTCTCACCGTGCGTCTGCCACGTTTACAGAGAAGTCGACCAATGAGACCAACACGACGGACGACTGGGGCCTCATCATGGACATCTGCGATAAGATCGGAACCACGGCCAACGGGTAAGATGGAAGGGGCCTCCCCTCCGTTGTGCGTGTCGGATGAATCCAAGCTGAACTTTCTCTTGTGCTGCAGACCGAAGGACAGCCTGAGATCCATCATGAAGAGAGTCAACCACAAAGTGCCTCACGTGGCCATGCAGGCCGTCAACGTGAGTCGCTCTCTGGACATTATTGAGTCCGTAATTATGTGGTAACAAACCATCTGAAGTCCCAAGAGGACGGAGTAACATGGATTCACCCGCTAAAAACCTCAAACTGTCTCTTACTGGGTGGAAAGTTGATGTGCGCCGTCTTACTGTCAGTGATTCTTGGGTTTTATTTCTCCCCTCATGGGACTAACAGACGGAACTTTGCTTCGTTTGGTTCTATTAGATACAACGTAACTGTCCACATTCTGTTTCTCATCATGTCATTTATTTACCAACCAACATCGAGCATTTTGTTATGAAGAAAAACCTTAAAACTAAAAGCATTCAACTGCATCATTAATCATTATTCTAAAGTGTGAGAAGTTCCAGTGAATCTGTAATCTGACGAGAGGTCGGAGGATGTCGGATATGAGAGCGTTGCTTCTTAGTTTGAGTCATCGGGGTTCTTTGTTTATCTGTTGGCGTCATTCGAGCTCGTCTCATTGAAGGCGTTTTAATTCCAAAAAACTCCCTCCATTAATTCCTGCTTGGTCTTACTTGATGCCAGGTGGTGGAAAATGAATCCTCCTCCTCTTGTTCCATAAAAGCAGCGGTTTGATCTCTTTCTTTCTCCACAACCTTTTCTGCAGCTGCTCGGCGCTTGTGTGTCAAACTGCGGCAAAATATTCCACCTGGAAATCTGCTCGAGGGAGTTTTCCAGTGAAGTGCGCAGCGCGTTGAGCAAAGTACGTGAGCTGTTCTTCATCGTATGCTGGTGTCCCTCGCTGGTCCTCTCCAGTACGCATCAGTGTTCATGCTGTACAAGTACATGAGTACATTAAGGAGAGTCAGAGAGCACAGAGCCCATAATGAATGAAGTAGTAAAAGAGCTCTGAATAGATCACACACACACACACACACACACACACACACTCATAAAGTGCTGTCTGGTGCTGCAGGCCCACCCGAAGGTGTGTGAGAAGCTGAAGGCTCTGATGGTGGAGTGGGCAGAAGACTTCCAGAAGGATCCTCAGCTCAGCTTGATCGGCGCCACCATCAAGTCTCTGAAGGAGGAGGGCGTCGTCTTCCCCAGCGCGTCCTCGCAGGTACGTCCTTCACACCGCGTGTGGCGGAAGGAGCAGCAGACAAAGAGAAGTGACCCAACATGGACCGAGAGGACCTGGAGACGCTGTGTGTCTCTGTCAGAGACCTGTCAATCAGCGTTGGGCCCCGCCCTAAAGCATCCCCTGCTCTATGGTCTGTTTGACTCTAAATGGACCATCAGTCACTAAATCAGGGGTCTTCAACGTTTTTCAGGCCAAGGCCCCCAAACTGATGGCCAGATGGACCAGGGGCCCCTTAGTCTACGCTTGGTCCGCCATCTTTTATTGTTGAGCTTGGCTCTTTAGACGCGAGCGTGGATGGATCTGATTGGCTGTGATGTCGTATCGGCTTGACAGAGCTGCTGTGGGACTGAAGACAACGTCTTCTCCATCAAACTATGTTAATGTGTATTTAGTGACAATTCTGATTCTAATTTCTGGTCCGTTGTCCCTCCTCCGTCCCTCCTTTCTCTAATGAGACACTTATCACCACGTCTTCAGCCTCGTGGGTGAACATTGTCTGTCTCTGTGTCTCGCGTTGTCCCACCGGCTCTAATGGAGACCGGAGGGCTGTGGCATTTAATCTGGAATCAGCTGGTGAGCAAACCGCAGGGGGGGGGGGGGGCTCCAGCTGAGGCCCCCTGCCGCTCACCTTCCAGCCATCGATCAGCGGAACAAGTTGTGATGTTGGCAGTACTTCAGTGTTTTACTGCAGCAAAGTACTGCAGTATTTCATATCTACATGGTTATTGCAGTATAAATGACAGGTATAATATCAGTTTATTGCAGAGCCAGACACTAATCTGTGTACACACACACACACACACACACACACACGCCTGACCTTTCCGTCTGTCTCGACCACAGGGATCCTCCACAAAGTTGCCCCCCCCTGCTGTCGTCAAAGAGTCGGAGGATGACAACCTGGCCAAAGGTGAAGCGAGGCCTCCACACTGGAGCCTTTCTGTACGATTTTGGATTTTATCTTTGTTGAAATAGTCAATAAAAATAGGCTTTCTGCCCCCCCCGCCCCCCCCTCCCAGCCATCGAGCTGTCCTTGCAGGAGCAGAAGCAGCAGGTGGAGACGCGGCCCCTTGCCACGACCTCTGACCCCGGGGGGCAGGAGGCGCGGAAGGTGCGAGCGCTCTACGACTTCGAAGCAGCTGAGGATAACGAGCTGACCTTCAAAGCCGGGGAGCTGATCCTGGTTCTGGACGACAGGTGACGTCCGTCATCCACGTGGCGCCCGCGCAGAACATTATTGTCCCGAGACACTTTGTCCCACTGCCTGCTCGTTGTTCACAGCGATCCGAACTGGTGGAAAGGAGAGAACCACCGAGGAGTCGGCCTCTTCCCGTCCAACTTCGTCACCGCCAACCTGCACGCCGAGCCGGAGACAGGTCGGTCCGACACATGTCGGGCGTCCCGACCAAGGAGCCGCTTCACGCCGGCTCGGTTAACCTCCGCCTTCTCCCCCCCCAGTGGCCTTCGCCGAGAAGACGCCCAGCCCCGAGGAGACGGTCCAGGAGGCCAGCGAGGAGCCCGAGCCCGTCTGCATCGACGAGGTAGCGCTCACCGCCCTCGTGCTCCCGCCGCCCGTCTTAAGTGCAGAGACCGACCTCCTCTTGTCTCCCCAGGGGACGATGGACAGGACTCTGGCTCTGCTGCAGGACGCTGACCCCGCCCACCCGGCTCCCGACTCGGCGGAGCTGATCCAGCTGGAGGGTACGGCGCTGCGAGGCGGGGCGGAGCCTCGGAGGGCGAAGCAGCAGCTCCGTGGCTAACTGTGTTCTCTGTGACCCCCCCCCCCAGGTGCGTGTGAGCAGATGAACCCCATGATCGACGAGCGGCTGCAGGAGATTGACAGGTAGCGCGCCGCTCTTCCTCCTCCTCCTCCTCTGCTACCGAGCGGTCCCGGGTCATCTGACGACCTTTGCCCCCCCCCCCCCCCTCTCCCCGTTGCAGGGAACACTCGGAGCTGTCGGAGCTGAACCTGAAGGTTCTGGAGGCGCTGGAGCTCTACAACCAGCTGGTGAACGAGGCGCCGCTCTACTCGGCGTACTCCAAGAGGCCGGCGCAGTACAACTCGGCCGGCGGCGTGCAGGTGAGAGGCCATCGCCATGGCGACTGACAGCCGACCACATCCACGTGTCTCGTACAGAAAACGCCGAGTCGTCCTTTAATGAGGTTCAGTCGGAGGTTGCTCCACAGACGTGTTCCGCGTTTTGGCGGCTGGGTCCGCGTCAGCCCTTCTGCCCATCGCGGGGAGGCGGAGCCTGTCCAGCTGTGATTGATGTCCACTTCACGGAGTGCGGCCCACAGCGGGCTGCTGCTGCTCCACTTCAGTGTCGTTCTTTTCTCCTTCATCACCTCCTGTTCCCAACCAGGCCGCAGGGTGTCGTCCAGCCTCCCGGGGCGGCGCTTTATTCCTCCAACCTGCTGCTGCTCTGATATGTCTGAACGCTAACCGCCACTACTGCCCACCCTCTCCTTCAGGGCTACCTGGGCCAGGCCGGCGGCCCCTACCTGCCTCCGGGGATGCCCCAGGCCCCCCCCGCTCAGCCCTACCCTCTGCCCGGCGAGCAGCCCGGACAGCTGCACTCGCTGCCCCCCAACGTCTCAGCCCTGCCCAACGGCCACGGCCCTCAGCTCCCGTACATGAGGTGAGCAAATGGCACGGAGGGGCCACTCCGTTTAGAAGGAATACATCTCCGCGCGCACTGAGGACCCCGAGGTCCTCAGCTTCTGTCCTGTGATCACACGAATGCTTCTGTTCTCCTCTCAGCTCCGCCGCGAACCCTCCGTACATGAGCCACGCTGCTGCGGCGCCCTACCACCACCACCAGGCTGCCCCGGACATGTCCACCTATCACGGCCCCGCCATGCCTCCCATGTCCTACCCAGGACCCGCCCCCCCACAGCAGGCTCCTCCCCCACAGCAGCAGCCGGTGTACTACCAGCAGCCTCTGCTGTAAAGGCCTGACCGACTGAGACCAGCACACACTTTGTGTGTGTGTGTGTGTGTGTGTGTGTGTTCTCTCATTCAGGACACTCTTGTGTTCATGTCCTCAGCTACTGTACGTGAAGCCCAAAAAACCCACAGCGTCAGGAATCTCCTCCTGCCCTCGGCAGCGGCTTTTCCCAGCCGACAGTGAAGGCAGCGCAATCTTCACACACAGGTCACCACAGAAGAAGTTAAGGGATTGTGTCAACAGTGGGGGGGGGGGGCGGCATGTCGGCACTCAGATGAATTAGAAAATGTGTGCCCCCCCCCCCCCCAGTAGGCTGAACACTTTTCCTTTGAATATAAAGTGCACACTTTATTATTGTCCCCGTTACTAAACAACATTTTCTGATTGATCTGCTGTAACTCAAAACTGTTTCCTCCTTACGGTGTCATTTTTTTAAAGTCTGCAGCTTGCTTCATTCTGTGTGTGTGTGTGTGTGTGTGTGTGTGTGTGTGTACTTGTTATGTCTGCACACTTCGCCTGTACTTTGATTTATATATATATATATGAGACATTATACTTGTATGATTTACATGGCTGTGTAATTATTCTTTCTTTCTTTCTTCTGCTTTACTTTTTTTTTTTCCAGCCAAAATAATCTTAAATTCGGGACGTAATTATAATTAATATTATTATGTATACTAGATGTAAGATAGCCGGTTGCACCTTAGCTTTGTAAAGTCTTCTCTACCACTGAGGCCTTGTTTCTTCTGTAGGAATCAAAGAGTCTGCTGCATATGTATGATTCTGTACATTTCAAATATTCCAGGAAAAGCTCCTTTTATCCAGGATTTGAAAACACCAACAATGCTTTTTTTAACAGAGCAAATGTATCATAGTCTTTGAAATAAAAATAAATGTACCTGTGTGGAGGATTTCTTTTCTTGCCTGTGTTTCGACTCGGATGCCTTTTCAGTAATTGCTTTTATATAATTAAGGGTACGGTGGTAACTGTGCACCTCATTAGCTTCTCCCATTAGCACTAATTATGAGGTCATTAATCACAAGTTATGAGTTATTCATCTAACTTTGCCCTTTAATTCGCTCTGCTCTTTAAATGTGTTCAGGGCCAAGCGTCCTTCTTAAATACCGCTGCAGGTGAGCACGATTTCTTTGGGTTATTTTTGTTATATTTCATAAGGGGAAGTTTTACATCACATTACAGGTCATTTAGCAGACGCTTTTATCCAAAGCGACTTACATTACACTTTAAACACGTGGCTTTTTCACATTTTTGCCTGGGGAGCAATTAGGGGTTAGGTGTCTTGCTCAGGGACACTTCGACATGGAACACGGGGCAGCCTGGACTCGAACCACCAACATCGTGCTTCCCAGCGCACCTTCTCTAACCCCTGCACCACAACGACACCGTATTCAATTTTGTCTTTAATTTAAATCAGGTTTTTCAATTCAATAAAGAGAATAAATGTGCTAAAACACCTATTTTGCTAAGTCATGCTGCCTTCATGTGCTCATCGTAGAGTCCAGCTCCAATAAAAGAAACATCAACTATATCCTGCTAACGTGATCGTATTCTTGTTTTTGTGTCTCAATATTTAGAAATGACAATAGACACAACTAATAAAGAGGATTCTTAATATTTTATCTGTGCGTTTAATGCATATTTCTAGAATAGAATAGCAACCAGTGCAGCCCAGTTTAAATGATTGAAAGTGTGTATATAATTATATTGTACATATTTATAGATGCGTATATATTTTTCATTTTTAAGAAAATAGAACTGTCCCTAATCCTAAAAAAAGAACATGATGAAAACAAGTAATAACATGAATAAAGTAGATGATGAATAGGTATGAACACACCTACAAAACCGATTCAATATGAAATTACGGTTCTTGCAGAAACGTTATTGGTTTAATCGATTATTTGTTACTGAGATGTCCGCTCTGTCCCTGAACGCACCACCACGGAAGACCAGTGAGCTATGGGGGGGGGGGGCAGATGCGATGCTGCCGCAAAACGGGACGCATCTTCCTCCTCCGCGTCTCCTCGTCTCTCCCCGTGAAGCGGCACTAGAACCAAACTGGAACCGGCGGCCCGGTGGAGCGGCGGAACCGAGCGGCCGCCCCCGCCCTGGACCGACGAGCTGGCCGAGATGTCCCGGCACATCTACAGCCGACACGGGGCGGGGGACGGGACGCAGAAGCCCGTGTTCCAGGTAGGAGGGGGGGGAGGGGGGGTGGGGGGGCACTAACAAATCATGTACTTAGAATATTCATGTTTATAACCAGATACTACACGCTGAAAAGTGCACATATTTACTCACTATTTATAGTAACTAAGTCCTTTAGATATTTACTCACTATTTATAGTAACTAAGTCCTTTAGATATTTACTCACTATTTATAGTGACTTAGTCCTTTCGATATTTACTCACTATTTATAGTAACTAAGTCCTTTCGATATTTACTCACTATTTATAGTAACTAAGTCCTTTAGATATTTACTCACTATTTATAGTAACTAAGTCCTTTCGATATTTACTCACTATTTATAGTAACTAAGTCCTTTAGATATTTACTCACTATTTATAGTAACTAAGTCCTTCACATATTTACTCACTATTTATAGTAACTAAGTCCTTTCGATATTTACTCACTATTTATAGTAACTAAGTCCTTTAGATATTTACTCACTATTTATAGTAACTAAGTCCTTCACATATTTACTCACTATTTATAGTAACTAAGTCCTTTCGATATTTACTCACTATTTATAGTAACTAAGTCCTTTAGATATTTACTCACTATTTATAGTAACTAAGTCCTTTCGATATTTACTCACTATTTATAGTAACTAAGTCCTTTAGATATTTACTCACTATTTATAGTCACTAAGTCCTTCACATATTTACTCACTATTTATAGTAACTAAGTCCTTTCGATATTTACTCACTATTTATAGTAACTAAGTCCTTCACATATTTACTCACTATTTATAGTAACTAAGTCCTTTCGATATTTACTCACTATTTATAGTAACTAAGTCCTTTAGATATTTACTCACTATTTATAGTAACTAAGTCCTTTCGATATTTACTCACTATTTATAGTAACTAAGTCCTTTAGATATTTACTCACTATTTATAGTCACTAAGTCCTTTAGATATTTACTCACTATTTATAGTCACTAAGTCCTTTAGATATTTACTCACTATTTATAGTCACTAAGTCCTTTAGATATTTACTCACTATTTATAGTAACTAAGTCCTTTAGATATTTACTCACTATTTATAGTGACTTAGTCCTTTCGATATTTACTCACTATTTATAGTAACTAAGTCCTTTCGATATTTACTCACTATTTATAGTAACTAAGTCCTTTAGATATTTACTCACTATTTATAGTAACTAAGTCCTTTCGATATTTACTCACTATTTATAGTAACTAAGTCCTTTAGATATTTACTCACTATTTATAGTAACTAAGTCCTTCACATATTTACTCACTATTTATAGTAACTAAGTCCTTTAGATATTTACTCACTATTTATAGTAACTAAGTCCTTTAGATATTTACTCACTATTTATAGTAACTAAGTCCTTCACATATTTACTCACTATTTATAGTAACTAAGTCCTTTCGATATTTACTCACTATTTATAGTAACTAAGTCCTTTAGATATTTACTCACTATTTATAGTAACTAAGTCCTTTCGATATTTACTCACTATTTATAGTAACTAAGTCCTTTAGATATTTACTCACTATTTATAGTAACTAAGTCCTTCACATATTTACTCACTATTTATAGTAACTAAGTCCTTTCGATATTTACTCACTATTTATAGTAACTAAGTCCTTTAGATATTTACTCACTATTTATAGTAACTAAGTCCTTCACATATTTACTCACTATTTATAGTAACTAAGTCCTTTCGATATTTACTCACTATTTATAGTAACTAAGTCCTTTAGATATTTACTCACTATTTATAGTAACTAAGTCCTTCACATATTTACTCACTATTTATAGTAACTAAGTCCTTTAGATATTTACTCACTATTTATAGTAACTAAGTCCTTTAGATATTTACTCACTATTTATAGTAACTAAGTCCTTCACATATTTACTCACTATTTATAGTAACTAAGTCCTTTTGATATTTACTCACTATTTATAGTAACTAAGTCCTTTAGATATTTACTCACTATTTATAGTAACTAAGTCCTTTCGATATTTACTCACTATTTATAGTAACTAAGTCCTTTAGATATTTACTCACTATTTATAGTAACTAAGTCCTTCACATATTTACTCACTATTTATAGTAACTAAGTCCTTTCGATATTTACTCACTATTTATAGTAACTAAGTCCTTTAGATATTTACTCACTATTTATAGTAACTAAGTCCTTCACATATTTACTCACTATTTATAGTAACTAAGTCCTTTCGATATTTACTCACTATTTATAGTAACTAAGTCCTTTAGATATTTACTCACTATTTATAGTAACTAAGTCCTTTCGATATTTACTCACTATTTATAGTAACTAAGTCCTTTAGATATTTACTCACTATTTATAGTCACTAAGTCCTTCACATATTTACTCACTATTTATAGTAACTAAGTCCTTTCTATATTTACTCACTATTTATAGTAACTAAGTCCTTCACATATTTACTCACTATTTATAGTAACTAAGTCCTTTCGATATTTACTCACTATTTATAGTAACTAAGTCCTTTAGATATTTACTCACTATTTATAGTAACTAAGTCCTTCACATATTTACTCACTATTTATAGTAACTAAGTCCTTTCGATATTTACTCACTATTTATAGTAACTAAGTCCTTTAGATATTTACTCACTATTTATAGTCACTAAGTCCTTTAGATATTTACTCACTATTTATAGTCACTAAGTCCTTTAGATATTTACTCACTATTTATAGTCACTAAGTCCTTTAGATATTTACTCACTATTTATAGTAACTAAGTCCTTTCGATATTTACTCACTATTTATAGTAACTAAGTCCTTTAGATATTTACTCACTATTTATAGTAACTAAGTCCTTCACATATTTACTCACTATTTATAGTAACTAAGTCCTTTAGATATTTACTCACTATTTATAGTAACTAAGTCCTTTAGATATTTACTCACTATTTATAGTAACTAAGTCCTTCACATATTTACTCACTATTTATAGTAACTAAGTCCTTTCGATATTTACTCACTATTTATAGTAACTAAGTCCTTTCGATATTTACTCACTATTTATAGTAACTAAGTCCTTTCGATATTTACTCACTATTTATAGTCACTAAGTCCTTTAGATATTTACTCACTATTTATAGTCACTAAGTCCTTTACATATTTACTCACTATTTATAGTAACTAAGTCCTTTCGATATTTACTCACTATTTATAGTAACTAAGTCCTTCACATATTTACTCACTATTTATAGTAACTAAGTCCTTCACATATTTACTCACTATTTATAGTAACTAAGTCCTTTCGATATTTACTCACTATTTATAGTAACTAAGTCCTTTCGATATTTACTCACTATTTATAGTCACTAAGTCCTTTAGATATTTACTCACTATTTATAGTCACTACCGGATCTTTTCCATGACTGTGGCGCTGATGGACTGAACGTTCCGCTCCGTGTTTAACTGGAGATGCATTTATCATCCTTCCTAATGAGCCTCTGAGGAGTCATCAGTCAAACACAGGTCCTCCAAGAAGATGCTGAGAACGGATTCATTCATTCAAGAGGAAATGAGATTTGCGTGTTAATTATTCAGCACTTTCTGATGGCTGTCTGGTGACGCTGAAGCGCGTCCCACAGGAGGAGACCTTTATGGATTTGTTCCTTGTTTCTGCCGTCAGTGTCCTTAAGTGTGCAGACGAATCCCTAAGTATTAAAGCACTAGAATAATATTATTTATGAACAAGAATATATGTACGTATCTGTGTGTCTTCTGTGTTCTGAGGTATTGAAGCGAGTTCTAAATATCACGTCGTCCCAGTTTATCTAATGAGCTTATGGGCTGTTTGTTGTGTTGAACTTGGTGAAGTACAGAGAGGACACGACGTAACAGCATCCTGGTATTTGTGTGTGTTTTGTCGTCGTCAGGCCAACAGAGGGACCTACTCCAGACGCAGCCGGCTGAAGAGGTCCGACGGCAGCACCACCTCCACCAGCTTCATCCTCCGACAGGTAAGAACCCCTGAACGCATCACAACCTCCACCAGCTTCATCCTCCGACAGGTAAGAACCCCTGAACGCATCACAACCTCCACCAGCTTCCTCCTGCGACAGGTAAGAACCCCTGAACGCATCACAACCTCCACCAGCTTCGTCCTCCGACAGGTAAGAACCCCTGAACGCATCACCACCTCCACCAGCTTCGTCCTCCGACAGGTAAGAACCCCTGAACGCATCACCACCTCCACCAGCTTCATCCTCCGACAGGTAAGAACCCCTGAAATAGATCTCACATCTCAATGAAACCGTCGGTCTTTTGACGCTGTGATAAGATGAGTAAACGTTCAGTGATGTCGTCTACTAAAGCTAGACGACATCACCGGCTTTATCTCAGAAACATAACGCCAGATCTTAATCTTTAGCTAAGATGAATTGTCCCACAATGTTCCACTTCCCAGAAGATCCTGAAGGACTCTTTGGCTCTGACGTGGAGTCAGAACAAAGAGACTCATCATCAGTCCGTACATGCAAGCTCTTATTGTGAAAGCAGATTGGCTCCTGAGGCATCAAAGTGCTTTTTAAAGGCATCGTCCAGTCTTAAGGTTTCTCTTTAGAGCGTTTCAGAGTGACCCGGTTCACTAGAACCTCGGAGCAGAAGAAGACCTGTTTGTGGACCTTTGGGGTCGCGGCTCAGAGGAGAAACGAGACATGGCGACAGGAAGGAAGGTACATAGAGAAGAGAAGAAGAAGCAGGACAGAGGAACGTGTTTCTGTCCTTGGTGTCCTCGCCAGCGCGCCCGTCATCAGGTGGGCTTTCTTTCATTCCCTCGTGTATCCATGGCAACCGCCACCCTTCAACAGCGGGGGGTCAAGCCCGGGAAGGTTGACGAGCGGGAATCTGCACCTCCTCCTCCTCCTCCTCCACCTCCTCGTTTACAGCGGCAAAATGATCAAAATGACCAAAGAAGAAGAAAAAGCTTTCTTCAGAACATTTGGATCTAAAACTCCTGTTAAAAAAACACATTATCCGTGTTTTTCTTCCACGTTCATAATATTGTTGTTTTCGTGGCTCCAAAGTTAAGGACAGAAATTGAGTAACGTTAATCTTCAGATGAGGTGAAGATAAGATCAAACAGAGAAAGGACAGATGTTTGATGCTCGGATGGTGTGTGGCGAACATCTCATGCACAGATGTTTCTCTGCATCTCTACGAGCGTCTGCATGCACATGATAGTCTCAGTGTCCTGCTTCAGGGTTTCACATGTCACCAGTGAAACTGGGTGCAGGAGCTCCTCCGTGGTGCAGTTTACCAAAAGCCTCCGTTGTTGTTTCATGTGCAGAGTGAACAGGAAGTGAACAGGAAGTGACCGTATAGTAGCGTGAAGCCCCGCCCTAAACCATCCCTGCTCTATGGTCTTTTAGAGACATGTCAATCAGCGTGTAGCCCCGTGGTCTTCATCCTCAGGGGTGGATGACTCTTCCTCATGAGGGTGGATGAGTCTTCACCCTCTGCTGGCCTCCGGGGGGCGCTGCCGTGCTGCTCTGTCACAATAAAACATTTTCAGTCAGATTGGAGACTAAAAAATAAAAGTACTAGTAGCATTCCTTTATTAGTTTTATTTATTTGACATGGATGGTGGACTTCCTGTATTGTAGAAATCAAATATGAGCATTCATGGGATTAAAAAATATTATTCTAATTTACATCTCGAGCTCTTACGGCGATTTTGGTTGGATTAGAATATTTTCCTTTGGATGAAGTCAGTCACATTACATTTTTAACCCGTGGCTTTTTACATTTTTTCCCGGGGAGCAGTTAGGGGTTAGCTGTCCTGCTCAGGGACACTTTGACATGGCACATGGGACGGCCGGGACTCAGCTAGATCCTGTCCGCATTTCATTCAACCTTTTAGGACACTTCTTAAAGCATAGAATCGTATAACGTGCAGGTTTATTCTAAACTTATATCTGAGGGTTCAGTAGCTATCGAGATATGAAGTAACAGCGCCTGTGCCCCCCCCCCAACTGTGGAGCCTCCACCGGCCAATCGGCAGACTGCATCCGGCCCCCGTCAGCAGCCCGTGCTGGGGGGGCAATAACGTCATCCGAGGAGAACCACACCTTCTGGTGTCTTTATCTATTCCCTGCTGCTTTGGTGGCCGCTCTGAGCCCCCCCATGTGGAGAGAGAGAGTGCCGCTGGGCTCGGTGGATCAGTCAGTTGCTGCTGCCGGACCCTCACTCCCCCATGTACGACAACTTGTACCTGCATGGATTTGAAGACTCGGAGGCGGTGAGTGAGTGGGGGGGGGGGGTGCTTTGTGGCCTTTACACACACACACGGGATGAGCTTGCACGCTACTCGCAGGGGGTCATGCACGAGTCTGTGAGTGTGTGTGAGTGTGTGTGAGTGTGTGTGAGTGTGTTCCTCTTCATCTATGGACTGAAATGCTCAGAAAGGGGAGGGGGGGTTTATTCTATCTGACATCCCAACGGCCTCAGAATAAAGATGGGTTCTCACATCCTGAGGAAGAGCAAGGCAGGACATGGATGTGACATGAGGACAGATGTATGATGGACATGAGGACAGATGTATGATGGACATGAGTGTGACATGAGGACAGATGTATGATGGACACATAGATGTTGCCAGTCAGAATGCAGTCCAGCACAGTGTGCCCCCCGTTATGGAGCTCGGTCCTCAGACTGCTCTGTGAGAACCTTCATGTCTCAGCGGGCCTTCTGCATGTTTTGGGGGGTCTCCGTCGAATCCAGACTTGGTGCTTGGACAGAGTCTGGAGGACATCTTTGGGACTCTTTGGTATCGATCGGGGTCTTGTGGTCCTCTGCCTCTTTAGTACAGACAGCTCGATCTAATTGGAAGTAGACTTCTTCTCATCTGCTGAACTGTGGATGTGATGAAGAATGCCTCTAGCCTTTAGCCTCTAGCCTTTAGCCTCGCAGGAGGTCAGTGGGGGAAGACGGACGGAGACAGAGCTCTGGCGTCTGGACGGATAAGACTTGAGTGTGGCACGACGGACTCAGAACCGTCCACTTGTTACTCCAAGATAAGTGAGTGTGTGTGTGTGTGTGTGTGTGTGTGACACAGACACAGCTGGCGTTGCTTGTGTGTGTACTCGTGATAACTTTCTCTTTTCCAGTAAAAACAAGTGTTTAGTAATCAAATGAATCACAAAGTTTTCACTGTTTTCACAGAACCGGTCTCAGTGTAGTCCTGATCCTCTATGTGAACAGTCTCCCTTTAGCCCCCCTGCCACTCCTCCCTAGGATTTTTAACGGTCTGGCCCTAAAAACCTGAAATGAGTTTGACACCCCTGCTCCTCTATGGGAACCAGTCCCGCTTTGGTCTGAGTTCTGGTACCTTCGGATATTCTCTGGAGATCTGCTGCTTTTTGGCCTGTTGGGATCTCGATGGTTTGTCACCAGCTGCTCGGACCTCTTTTGTTCTTCTTGTCCAGTTCTTCTTGTCGTGTGGATGTGCTGCTAACGAGGCGAGAACTTACAAGTTATGCCTCTGGATGCATCTTCAGCACAGCTAGAAGCACCCCTCCTCGTCCACTGACACTTGTTGGGTGTCTTGTTGGGGGGAACTGAGGGCAGGAAGTCACTGAAGCGCTTTCATGGACATGAAGGTGAAGGCCCCCCCACAAACAACCAATCCTCACCCAGTGCTTCATACGACCTCCGGGCCGCTATAGGTTCACGTGTTAAAGCTGCATTCTGTGTAGTGACCAGCAGGGGGCGACTCCTCTGCTCCCATAGACGTCTATGAGGAAATGACTCTACTTCTCTGTAGTGACCAGCAGGGGGCGACTCCTCTGCTCCCATAGACGTCTATGAGGAAATGACTCTACTTCTCTGTAGTGACCAGCAGGGGGCGACTCCTCTGCTCCCATAGACGTCTATGAGGAAATGACTCTACTTCTCTCTGGATTTAGTTTATGGTCTCAGTCTCTAGTTTCAAGTCTTCTTCAATACAACATGTTCATTTAGTGAATGATGGTCCATTTAGAGTCAAACAGACCATAAAGCAGGGGACGCTTTAGGGCGGGGCCTAACGCTGATTGATAAGTATGTCTGTCTTTGAATCCCTTCCAGACCATAAATTATACAAAATTATGATAATTATGAAATGTATTTGTCCAGTTTGTGTTCTTTTTTCAATCAGCTCTCATTACACATTCTGACAGTTGGGTAAACCTACAAAAACTAACTTTTATTCTTTTAAAATCAACCATGTGATCTCACAGAAACCCACTCCTGAAGAAACCTACCCTCAACCCTTCTAAAGAAACTACAGACCGTCTCTCTTCTTCCCTTTTTGTCCAAAACCCTTGAACGTGCGATCTTTAACCAACTCTCCTCCAATCTCCACCGTAACAACCTCCTTGACCCCCACCAGTCAGGCTTCAAGGCCGTTCCACAGAGACTGCTCTCCTTGCTGTCTCAGAGCAGCTCCACACTGCTAGAACTCCTCTCTGTCCTCTGTCCTCGTCCTTCTGGACCTCTCTGCTGCATTTGACACGGTCAACCACCAGATCCTTATTTCCTCCCTTCAGGAACTTGGTGTCACAGGCTCTGCTCTCTCCCTTCTCTCGTTGTACCTCGACGGACGCACCTACCGGGTAACCTGGCGAGGATCTGTGTCGGAACCTTGTCCTCTTACTACTGGAGTTCCTCAGGGTTCCGTCCTGGGTCCCCTTCTCTTCTCGCTCTACAACAACTCTCTCGTCTCTGTCATTCGCTCGCATAACTTCTCCTACCACAGATATGCTGATGACACCCAACTAATTCTCTCCTTCCCTCACTCGGATCTCTGCCTGTCTGACTGACATCTCTCAGTAGATCCGCCCACCATCTGAAAATCAACCCCGACAAGACTGAACTACTTCTCTTTCCGGGAAAAGACTCTCCGACCCGGGACCTGACGATCAACTTTGGGAACTCTGTGTTAACGCCCACTTTGACTGCAGGAACCTCGGCGTGAGACTCGACAGCCGGTCTACTGATTGTGGATGATTATGAGATCACAGACAAAAGGGGGATACTCCTCCACATCTGTTACCATGGTAACCAATAAGCAGGGCTTCCTGAGCCTCTAATTTTATCCCTACAAATAAAATGTGCTCTGGTCCTCGGCGTCGGTTCTTCATCTTTAATCCGTTGTTCTTTGATCCTGCAAGGATCCTCCTCACCTCCTGCATCCATCTGCACTGGTTTGCATGTAAATGTGGTTTCTGGTATAGGACACAGAAAAATGAAGAATGCATCTTTAGGAGATGTTGCTTTTCATTAAATAACCTGATTTCCGTCTATGTATTGAAGTATGGGATCTTTACACATTTGTGCAATTTCGTTATTGTCACTTTGTTTTTGTTTTTAGGTAAATTAAGTTTTCAATAGTCTGAAAAAATGTGCAGGAAATATGTTTAATATCCGTTTAGTGTATTTTTCAGTTCATCCAAACCAATCAGTAACTGTTCATGAATCGTTGATTGGAGTTAATTCAGTGCGTTTTTTCATATATATATATATATATATATATATATATATATATATATATATATACATATATATAATACACACACACACACACACACACACACACACACACACACACACACACATATGCATAGAAGATGTCTTTGTACTTATAACTTAGATTTAAAATGAGTTTCACATTAATTGTCGCTATCAATTACCCGAGTATTGGTTCCTTTTCTCATGTAATGCTTTTTATTGTTACTCATCCCTCTTGGTCACGTGACCTTCAGGGCTCAGCTGATTCCTACACCAGCCGACCGTCGGACTCGGATGCTTCTCTGGAGGAGGAGAAGGAGGCCGGGCGGCAGGAGAAGGAGCAGCAGGCTGCCGCCCAGCTCGAGAGGGCAAAGGTCAGCTTCTACTCTTTAAACCGTCTTCCCGCCGTACGGTTCTGCGTGTCCCTGACTGAGCACAGCACCTCGCGTTAAGTCATAAGGAATGTCTTTTTATTGCTCACTTGTCCTCTCAGTGCTTCTGGTGTGGACTTTGAATTGCCTTGTTGTTGAAATGTGCCATACAAATAAAATTGCCCCTCTAGTCGATTTGGTCGATTGAAAAGTAGCTGGCGAGCTTACGACCTTCATGACCTCGCTGACTGCGATCGCTCTTCTCCCCGCAGACCAAAGCGGTGGCGTTCGCCGTGAGGACCAACGTGAGCTACTGTGGCGCTCTGGACGAGGACGTCCCCGCGGGCGGGACGGCTGTCTCCTTCGATGCCAAAGACTTCCTGCACATCAAAGAGGTGCAGCTCCAGATCCCAAATGAGAAGTGCACGTTTGAATGAAGTCTCTCAAGAAGATGTCGATTGAAACTGTGTATGAGAAGTGCTCAGAGTAATCCCCGCGTGGCCCTCAGAAGTACAACAACGACTGGTGGATCGGCCGGCAGGTGAAGGAAGGCTGCGACGTCGGCTTCATCCCGAGTCCTCTGAAGCTGGAGAGCATCCGCCTGCAGCAGGAGCACAAGAGAGGACGCCTCCATGGGTGAGCGTGTCTCCAAATGTCACACGACATCAGCCTGAAGGTTGCCGCTGTCCCTCATTTGAACACCGCTGTCTTCCTGCTGGCCGTCGTCATGGCGGCAGCAAGTCCAGCGGGAACTCCTCGTCCAGTCTGGGCGACATGGCGACCGGTTCGTTCAAGCCGACCCCGAGCGCCGCAGGTGGGTGTGTCGCTCCTCCGCCCTCCTCCAGAAGCGCTCACGTCTCCCCGCGTTGCACCCACTCCCCTGTTTCTCCCCCTTTTCTGTTTCAGGGAAGCAGAAGCAGAAGGTGGTGGGTATCCAAGTCACACCAGGGCCGGAAGTATCACAAGAGAAAACAAGTGACGAGTCGACTCGGGTCACTATGTGAACAATAATGAATAGACTCTATAGTCTTTATACAGTGGAGTTAACCATGACATTTAAACAATGGTTACATATCATATTTAATAGAAATAGAATTCCTGCTTATTAGTAAATACTAATGGGAATGAATGCTTGAGTGTTCTGCAGGCCGAGCACGTCCCTCCGTACGACGTGGTTCCCTCCATGAGGCCGCTGGTCCTGGTGGGCCCGTCCCTCAAGGGTTACGAGGTAAATATACAACAAGCATCTTCATTATAATCTGGGGTTTATATTCGTTCACAACTTTAAACTCTAAATTCAAAATTGTAATTTTAAACAAATAGTAAACTACAATTCGAATTAAAATGTGATTTTTTTTAACCTCATCTAGGGTTTCATGCAACGCATTGGCTAACTCTTGAATGGTAATAGTTGATCAGGCCATAGTGACAGCGCAACGTAGGGTGGAGCTGCATGAGGAAGGACGTTAATAACTAATAACATGATCACGTGGTCACATGATCACATGATCTCCTTCAAGCTTTATGTGCTTTGAAGCCGAATGAGAATCCGTTGAACGGCGACCGTTCACTGATCATCGGTCCACATTGGCGGCAGATGACGCTCGAGTCAGTTGTCATGGATTCACAGCCTCCCAATCATGGCGTTGCCGTGGTAACAACCATCTGGGTAAACTGCATCGGTCTGAAAAAATGGAGCATGGTTTGAAATTAGGAACATAGAACATCTTCCATAAGACGGAGAGGTTGGAGTTTTTTACATTACATTTACATGACATTACAGGTCATTTAGCAGCCGCTTTTATCTAAAGCGACTTACATTACACTTTAAGCACTTCGACATGGAACATGGGGCAGCCTGGAATCGAACCACCAACCTTGTGCTTCCCAGCGCACCTTCTCTAACCCCTGCGCCACAACAACCCCTTTTATTTGTTATTATTAATTATCATTATTTCTACAATCCAATAAAGCAAAGTGACACTTTATCGCTTAATTTTATGTGGGAGGGTTCAGAAGTTGCCCCACGGCACGAGGGTCGTGAGTTTGATTCCCGGGCAGACGGGCCGTCTGTGCTCAGCGCGGGGGGAGGGGGGTTTCCTCCGGCTTGCTCCCTGTGACCTTTGACCTTCTCCTCTTTTGGGTCCTGTGTCCTGGCTGCAGGTGACGGATATGATGCAGAAGGCGCTGTTTGACTTCCTGAAGCACCGCTTCGACAAGAGGTGAGCGGTCGAAGCGGACGCAGCATCACTACGGTTCCTCCTCCTCCTCCTCCTCCTCGTCCTCCTCCTCCTCCCCAAGGTGTGACACATGTGCTTTGTGTCCTCGCAGGGTATCCATCACTCGGGTAACCGCTGACATATCATTGGCCAAGAGGTCCGTACTGAACAACCCGAGTAAGAGGGCCATCATTGAGCGATCCAACACGCGCTCCAGCCTGGGTAAAGACACCGCGGCTCCTCCCCTCCGTGATGGGCACGTCTGGCGGGCGATGTCCTCCTCCCGCTCACAGCCGCTGCGTGTTGTCCGTTGCAGCCGAGGTCCAGAGCGAAATCGAGAGGATCTTTGAGCTGGCCCGCTGTCTGCAGCTGGTGGTGCTGGACGCCGACACCGTCAACCATCCCGCGCAGCTCGCGAAGACCTCACTAGCGCCCATCATCGTCCACGTCAAAGTGTCCTCGCCGAAGGTAGGGAGGACGGACTGAAAGCCAGAATGACTCATGCTGCTACATCTGCTGTCTTTAGTTGGTGCTACTCAATGTGTCACAGGGATCCACCATGTTGTAACTTCGTTGTGTTGCTCCGCGTTGCTCTTTGGGAGGTTTCTTCCTTCTTGTTTCCACATCGAAGGGTTTTCTGCTCCGATGTGACGGTCCCTCTGCACAGATGATTTCAGACAAAAAAGACATCTGGAGAACTGCTACCCCCCCCCATTGAGTATGCACCATATGTCATCATTCACCCGTTCACACAGTGGCACCATGCGAGGCGCCGCCGGTCACACGAGTGGGCCTGTGAAGACTAAAGGACGCTCCACGCTGTGAAGAAGTCCACGCCTGTTTCATTTGTTTCTCTAGTACCAAACTGCTGCACGCTCGCCGGAGGAATGAGTCTTTCCTCAGATGCGTGTTGAGGTTGGACCTTTGAGCCTCAGGAGGGAAAAACTAAATGTTTTATCACGTTGGACGAGACAAATTCATCCACGTAAACCACACTGATCTGCATCGGTATAGATGTTTGTCAAGGAGCCACTGCCCAAAGAAAGGGTGGTTTATACCCTGTTGTAGTACAGTGAGGGACCCAGTGAGGGTAAAACAGGCGCATCGGTGGGGCATCAGCAGGGATTTAGGTCTTGTACCGGACCGCTTGGTGAAGCTTGGTTAATCCGTATTCTCAGAGGTTTTCTTGTGCGTGTCTGTTTTTTATTGCAGGTCCTCCAGAGGCTGATCAAATCAAGAGGGAAATCTCAAAGCAAGCACTTGAATGTGCAGCTTGTTGCAGCAGAGAAACTCGCACAGTGTCCTTCTGTGAGTGAACTTCAGAACTACAGCAGCGCTCGGCTCCTGCCGGTCGTCAGGCTACTCATTCCCTCCCTTCCCACCCGCAGGAGATGTTTGACATCATTCTGGACGAGAACCAGCTGGAAGACGCCTGTGAACACCTGGCAGAGTACCTGGAGGCGTACTGGCGCTCTACACACGCGTCGCCTAGCACGCCACTCAACCCCCTGCTGGGACGCAACCTGGGCTCCACCGCTCTCACCCCGTACCCTGCTGCCATCCAGGTGAGCCCGAGCAATACAACGTCGTCTTCTATTCCCCTTCATTTAGTGGTTCATTTGATTTCTTAATAGTGTTTTATTATGCTTACCAGGCGGTAGTGTTTTAAAAACCTGCATCCTCTCACCTGACCAGCAGGGGGCGACTCCTCTGCTCCCATAGACGTCTATGAGGAAATGACTCTACTTCTCTGTAGTGACCAGCAGGGGGCGACTCCTCTGCTCCCATAGACGTCTATGAGGAAATGACTCTACTTCTCTGTAGTGACCAGCAGGGGGCGACTCCTCTGCTCCCATAGACGTCTATGAGGAAATGACTCTACTTCTCTGTAGTGACCAGCAGGGGGCGACTCCTCTGCTCCCATAGACGTCTATGAGGAAATGACTCTACTTCTCTGTAGTGACCAGCAGGGGGTGACTCCTCTGCCCCCATAGACGTCTATGAGGAAATGACTCTACTTCTCTGTAGTGACCAGCAGGGGGCGACTCCTCTGCTCCCATAGACGTCTATGAGGAAATGACTCTACTTCTCTGTAGTGACCAGCAGGGGGCGACTCCTCTGCTCCCATAGACGTCTATGAGGAAATGACTCTACTTCTCTCTTGATTTATTCCCTCAGTAAACATTGTAAACATGAGTTCATGGTCTCAGTCTCTAGTTTCAAGTCTTCATCGCAGAATGATGCTCATTTAGGGCGGGGCTTACTGCTGAATTAACGTCATAATCACGGTTCCCTCTCAAACAGGCCCAAAGGAACCGCAACAGCAACCACACGACCACGGACCTTCCCCCGCTGGAGCGCCACTGCCTGATGCCGGCCGATGAGAACCACAAGAACCACAACCGCCTGTCCTCGGGCTCGCAGTACAGCCGGGACCACACGCCGCTGGTGGAGGAGGACTACCAGGACCCCTACCAGGACTCTTACAAGCCTCATCGTAACCGGGGGTCCCCGGGCGTCTTCAGCCAGGACTCCTCCCGGCACCAGCACTGAGCCCCTCCGCCCGGTTCGAGGCTGAAGAAACACTTTTAACAACCTTGTTTCCCATTCGGCCTTCTGCCAAACGAGCATTTTCAACCTAAAGATAGATAGATAGATAGATAGATAGATAGATTGATACTTTATTGATTCCTTTAAGAAGGACATTGTGGTATCACAGATGCATGTACAAGGAAGAAAATAGAATAACCTTCAAGAAGAGACCATAATAATAATTTGTAAAAGGAGAAGAGGAAGAGCAGCAGCATCACAGCAGTACAGGGTTGTTATTGTCATTATTTAGCCTGGGATGATTTATTGTAGAGAGTTGTTGCACTGGGCAGGAATGACCTCCTGTATCGGTCCTTGTGACAGCGGAGCTGAAGGAGTCTGATGGAGGACGTGCTCCTCTGTCCCTGTAGCAGGTGGTCAGGATTATCCAATATGGATAACAGTTTCTTCAGTGACCTTCCCTCCAACACCTTCTCAAAGCCGTCCTGTTTGCAGCCAATGATGGAGCCGGCCTTCTTAACACGTTTGTTAAGTCTGTTGGTGTCACCGGCTCCAACGCTGCTCCCCCAGCAGACCACGGCCAAGTACAAAGCACAGACTGATAGAACATCTCCAACATCTCGCTGCACACATGGAAGGATCGAAGCTTCCTCAGGAAAAAGAGTCGACTCGTCCCCTTCCTGTAGACGGCGTTGATGTTGGTCTTCCAGTTCAGTCTGTTGTCAATGGAGACACCCAGGTACTCGATGTGGGCCGACAGGAGCACAGCTGGTCCCCTCATGTGGCTCCAGGGGAAGTTCAGGGTCCAGAGGACCACGTTGGCTCCTCTGGACCCTCTCAGCTGTTACAGTAGCACGCAGGTAGGACTGGGATCAATCGTACAGTAGCTGCCCCCCTTTGTCATCAACTATATCAAGACGTAATAAATATATAAAGTTAGAGTTCGATGCTGTAAACCTCAGGAACGAGAGGTGTGCGTTTGTCACCCGTCCGATTCTGATCGTTGTGTCAAATCGAGACAAGATTGTTTGATTTGAGTGTTTGAATAAAGATGTTTGAATAAAGATGTTTATATAAGGCGTTTGGTAGGGCTGGATTTTAGTGAGTGACTTATATTAAATGCTGACTCGTGTCAATACATTCAGAATATTTGGACATGAAAACAATACACTTTCTTTCATCTTTGATCATTAAAGGTTTTATGAACCATTTTTTGAGTAGCAATTTAAATATCACATATTGTTGTATCTTGTCATTTAGTATTTGTTAAGAATCTCTAGGCGAGAGATCAGATGGTGTTTCGGGGATTCTGGAAGGAGAAGCATGCACAAGCTTCTCTTATCTGCCACATAATGTAGCTTTAAAACTCTGAAGCAACTATTTAAAGATGTGAATACTGCCTGTGATGTGTTGATTAGGCATTTGTGTCTCGTTTTACAATAGTAATGAAATAAACTGCCCTGATGCTGTTGTGTGGATAGAACTGGTCTTTGTTCAAAAAACATACACGTGCCTGTTTGTATTTATTTCCTCATATGACAAGGACAACTAATCTAGAATATACTTTTATGATAAAGCCATCAATCATTGGGTGTATAAAAGGAAAGAATGTCATCCTTCTTGGCATAAGGAGTTCTTCTAGTCTGAAAGGGTCAATGGGTGTAGAAGACTGGTGTCATCAAGCATTTTAATCTGTGCTACGCAAACAATTACCAACGTCTATTTCCTTGCATGCATTTGTTGGTTACACAGCATAAGACCTGTTCAAAAACTGCCTGCTTCCCATCCACACCAGGGGTCCGTTTCAAGAAGCGGGTTTAGTGATTATGATTAGTGTGTACATTAAATATTAACGGGCAACACTATATTGGAACTTACAGCATTTTTCTCCCACACAGTTTCTCTGTCTTTCTTGTCTAATTACGGGTTCATACTCGTGCGCTTGCATTAATATTTGCAGCTCAATAGGGGTGAATATATTGTTTGTGGTGGTTGCCATGGTAAAACTCTGAGTCAACCTACTCCGAGTTGATTGAACCAACTTTAAACAGCTGTTCTGAAACACAAAACTCAGAGTTTCACATCTCAGGTTAAATCAACTCAGAGTTTAGGGTTTGACTCAGTTTGTCAAACGTCCTACTTGAAACGGACCCCTGTTCTCGTTAGCAGGCCCTTACTTAAATGCATCGTTATGGTAATGCGCCGCCCTGTGTTCACCTGTAGGAACTGCAGGTCCCAATTCAAGACAAACAAAATCACCAAAACCTGCATCATGGCTCTAACATTGCTGTTGTGTAGAAGAAAATCATCAAATATTTACTCTTAAAAAGCTGGAACCATAAGCAAAGTAACTCAGTAATATATTGATATCATTTTAACTGCCGTATCGACTGGTCTTTTCTCCGTTTCACCCAGACGTGCATGTCACTTGTACCACGAGGACGACGCCACTGCGCATGCGCAGGGTTGACAGCGAACCAGCGCAGCGTTCTTCACAACAGCCAGCTGATGACAGCCAGCTAGCCAGCTAGCCGCAGCGCGACGCCGTCTTCGCGGTCCTGTTTCCGGCTACACACTCACCGTCACACTCCAGCTGAAGTCCTGCGGGAGCGACGTTACTGAGATTAGTCCACACGAGGATGGCGGTGGTACTTAGAGGCCTCGGCAGCTCTTCGTCTGTGTAGTTAGCTAGCTGGAGTTGATAGCGGTGAATAGCATCAACGCTAGCTGGCTAAGTTGCGGCGGTTCGGTACGAGCTGCCACCGGAAACCAGTCGTCAGCCATGGGAATACTATTCACGAAGCTGTGGCGGCTGTTTAACCACCAAGGTAAGGAAAGCACCGCGGTTCGTTAGCTTGAAATGGTCCAAGACATCGGAGTTAAGTGGTCACACAAGGCCCGCAGTGCATCATGGGTCTTCTCCGTTTATGTTATTATTATTATCATTATTGTTCTGTTACCCTGATGGATAAGTGTGTGTGTGTGTGTGTGTGTGTGTGTGTGTGTGTGTGTGTGTGTGTGTGTGTGTGTTTATACGTGTGTGTGTGTGTACGTGTGCAGGCGTGAAGCTTGTCGTTGGTCCTGCATTAGTTTAGATTATTGATGCTCTCCAGTAAGGCGACACCAACACTGATCCTGGATCAGTAAACAGAGAGCTGATAGCAAAAAGAACACTGGACCTTTACTACATTACATTTCTGCAACGTGAGTGATGTAACCACAGCTGCCCACTGGAGACACCACATGAACCCCGACCTCACGAGCCCAGTGGAGACGACCTCACGAACCCAGTGGAGACGACCTCACGAACCCAGTGGAGACGACCTCATGAGCCCAGTGGAGACGAGCCGGTGAATGAGTCACGTGGACCTTTGCACTGCCACCTTGCCCGTGTGATGTCAGCTCACACGCAGGTGCTCGGGATGCTCTGAAGGAGGAACGTGTTGTAGTTTTAGTCATGGGGCTCATATTGTTGAAGGTTGTCAGCGGTGAACAGAAAAAAACAATGAAACTTATATTTCCTCCAGATTGTGCAGTTGGCGAGAGAGAGTCACAGAAAGCTGCTCAAAAAACAGAAATAAACACTAACTTGGACAAATGAATCTGATGTCAGCACTTCGGTTTGAAGTGCTGACATAAAACCTAAAACCCGGACGTTGTCAGAACTCCAGTTTGGTTGCTCACCACCGACTCGAGCGGATCCCGTGTGAGCGTCCCGCAGGGGAAGGCGTGCTTCTGTCCGCACGCCGCGTCAGTCAAACATTTACTTTGGAGCGCTGCTATTCTCTCCTTTGAGTCTTTTGTGAAGCGACTCTCTTCAGATTACCGCCTGTTGGACAAAAGAAAACCAGCTGAAAACAACACGTTGAGCTGTGGGAAAACTGAGAGGACCAACGGGTCCACGCGGCCTCGTCGGTGTCCGCTGTGCGCTCCACACTGTGAACATTGGCTGTATGGACACAGAGTTGATGGATCAGGCTCTTGTCATCTCCAGGACCTGGTCCAACCCGACACCCCGACCTCTGACCTCTCCGCTCTGCATGTGATAAACTGCTTGTTCCTCCTCACTGAGAGCGAAACACTCGACTAGATCTCCACTCTCTGCTGTCCTGCTGCTAGATGGTGGAAGGAGGTCTCTGAAGACATCAGGACCACAGAGAGCCTTCACATCTTCAGACTAAAGACACTTTAGTCGCTTTGGATTAACGCGTCAGCTAAATGACATGTGATGGAATGTAAAAGATATTTCAGGCACTAAAATCCTGCCAGATTTGGACATTTTCTTCTCATGGTTGGTGGTATATTTACTTTGATTTGCATTTTAGTTTTCTTTTCCAACATTAATCAAACCAAACAATTAGAAATCTCATCTGGGCGTGGGGGGGGGTGAAGCCCGCGGCCGTCTTTCACGCTTCATGTGCGTTTGTTTGTCACTGGTTGAGCAAGAACGACGTCAGCCAGCACCTGCATGACCTTTTCAAGTCCCACAATAAACACATTTCAGCTCGCCAGGCGTCGTCCAGCTGCATAGAAGCTCCCGGCGCTGCTGAGGAGATGCTGCAGGAGCTGCAGAGCGCCGTCTTTGAGGTGCAACGCGCTGGTCTCCGTTGCAGCTTTCACTTCCTCTGCGTTGTTTCCAGGCTCAAAGCGGGCAGAGCGCTTTGTAGGTATCGAGTCAATGTGCGACACACGTTCCTCCACTGATGCAGGTGTTACTTCTGCATCGGCTCTGAGGCACGGCGGCATGCCGAGCTTTAGGACCAGCGGTAACAGCAGGCAAATTCAATGTCAATTAGTCGTCCAATTAACCAAAGCTACGCATACTCAATGACAGGAAATGATTCAACTGACTACAAAAACAGGATAAAACTATCTCAATATAATATATTCACCAAAACTAGTAAACAATAATATTTAAGAATAAATAACTGCAAATGAATCGGCACAGTTTCACTGAGGAGTCTAGAATCATTTACTAAATCTGTTTAAAGCAATCGGATTATTTGGGACCTGATTTTAAATGCGTAATAAAATGTCCCCATTTGACTCTTGGGTTGCGTTTCTTTTTCTTCCTGGAGCGCTTGTCCCACGCGATGTGTTCAATGACCGTTGGGATCTGACATTGAGGCTGTGGTGAACGTGGCGCTCTGGGGGTCACAGGGTTAAACGGTGAATTACCTCTGAGTGTCTTTGTTGCTTTTCAGAGCACAAAGTTATTATCGTGGGCCTGGACAACGCCGGCAAGACCACAATCCTCTACCAGTTGTGAGTATCCAAGTCGCTCGGTCCTTCACCCGCCGGCCCGACGAGCGCAGGACGTCACCCTGCACTGTGTGTGTGTGTGTGTGTGTGTGTGTGTGTCCGTAGCTCAATGAACGAGGTGGTGCACACCTCGCCCACCATCGGGAGCAACGTGGAGGAGATCGTGGTCAACAACACCCACTTCCTGATGTGGGACATCGGGGGCCAGGAGTCCCTGCGGTCCTCGTGGAACACGTACTACACCAACACGGAGGTAGGCGTCCGCCGTCGGTGGCTCAGCGGGCTGATCATTGAAGCTAAGAGGGAGGCGATACGGGCTCATGTCTTCCCTCGGTGACTGTCGGCCCCTTTGTTGTCTGAGCAGTTTGTCATCGTGGTGGTCGACAGCACCGACCGAGAGAGGATCTCCGTCACCAAGGAGGAGCTGTGCAGGATGCTGGCTCACGAGGTGGCACCACGTATTCACATGTTTCATTCATTACTTACCGGGTAACGGCGTCAGCAGATGACGCTCACTCACAAAAAGAGGCCAAACGAATGAATAAACTGTGTGTCAGAAAATGCTTAAATACTATTATAACATATCAGTCAGTCATAAAACCAAACTGCCTCAGATGCTGGTAAAGCTAAATGCTATGCTAGTTTAACTGACACATGTAACAGGTGGTTTATTATTACTTGACGTGAACTCAAAACACGTGAATGCACCAGTCTTTATTTTTTATGTGATGTTAAAAGCTTAACCATGTTTTTTTTATCATCCAAATCGTTTTTGGAGCTTCAGTGTCTTTATACATACAGAAAATCATCTGATACGTTGAGTATTTAAATATGCACTTTGTGTAGTGTACAAATAGTAAACAGAGGCTGTTTTTGGAGCCTGACATGTGACCTTTAGTAAAGCAGCTCACGGTGATTTTCTAAAAGCATAATTACGAGCAGCTATTTAAGGTGCTGATCATAATCCACCTTTTAGAGTTCGGACATCAATGTTGAAAACTAATCTTTCGATTCTCACAATCTGCATTTCCTCCCCCAGGACTTAAAACGGGCCGGGCTGCTGATCTTCGCTAACAAGCAGGACGTGAAGGGCTGCATGTCCGTGGCCGAGATCTCCCAGAGCCTCCAGCTGACCTCCGTCAAGGACCACCAGTGGCACATCCAGGCCTGCTGCGCCCTCACTGGGGAGGGGTGAGTTCTGCTCGCTTTGCCCCCTCCGGCCCGTGAAGCTGTAGTTTAGGGCGTCAAACGGGTCCTAGGTTATCACATGAACACATCGCGATAACACCATTCAGTTCTCCTTTTCACTGGACGGAGCCTGAACACATCCGTGTTAGCAGTTAGCTGCTAACAAACTAGCTCCTCCTCTCGATCGACACACTGATTGGTTGTTTGCTATGTCACATGTTTAGAGACTAGAAAAACATCAGTGATTCTACCAAATGTAGGAGGACAAAACTTTATTCAAACTAATAATGAACACAGAGGCCTTTGTGCCTCCGTGTAGCACAGACGCTGTCTCTATGTCACCGTTGTCCCTCCCGTCCCTCCCGTCCCTCCCCCAGGCTGTGCCAGGGCCTCGAGTGGATGATGTCCCGGCTGCGGGTGAGATGATGACCCCTTTGACCTCGCTCCTTGTGTCCGCCGCCCTCGGGGCTGGATGGGAAGACGAGCTCCGGTCCGACGGGCCCCTCCTCCTCCTCCTCCTCCTCCAACGCGGGACGCCGCTCTTCTTCTGTGATCATTTCTTCTACAAAAAGGACGTCTTGAACGGAGAGCAGGAGACAAACAAAAAAGAAAACACAACTTTTGTTGCCGGTGGCGTCTGAACAACGAGACACTTGAATTATTTAAACTGAAATCTGTGCACGTTTTCCTTTTTCAGCAAACAGGTGGACTGAGTGTGACTTTAGCCCACGTGGCCTTGCAGTATTGCCAGACAGGCTGTGGCACTTTTTATTGCCCCCCCCCCCCCCCCCATGTGTGTACAGTGCAGTATTCTACTTTTTACGGGGTGCCTAATGCAGAATGTTGGCGTGATGGCGGTGAAAGGGGGGCTGAAAACATGCAGAAAAAAGGACTTCTTCTCTTCAGAGGAATAAAGTGTGTTTCTGCTTCAGGGGAGCTGAGCGCGTCGTCAACGCCTCTTTCTTTGTGACCTTTGTGACCTTTGAGACCTTTGTGGACTGTGTCGAGTGTGAGGTCAGGGTTGTTTGGAGGTCCTGGAGGACGGAGACCAGGTTTTCAGAGGGGGGGCGCAGGACCACTTCATTATCATTTCATGCCGAGCTCATTCAAAAATATTTCATTTATTAGATAGTGTTAAAAACTGACATGTGAGAAATCAGCCCGATCAGTTTACAGGAATTCATTGTGACACATTTGTTTCTTCCCACTGGGTGTGAAGTTTCCACATGACATCATCATGGCGCTCTCTGTAGTGGAGGTTAGTTTCAGTACATTCAGTCACCAGCAGGAATCGTCACAGCTGCACAGCAACCAAAGCCTCCTTCTGTTGTCCTGACTTTGCTGCTTTATTCTTTCCTGCTGAATGTCACATCTGGACGAGTTCCTCAAGCGGTTCATTTTGTGATTTTCATAACAATAACTAACAAAACTTATAAAACGTGATTCTTTTCAATGGTTTTCCTCGAGCGGCCCGGTTCAACGTGCGCGTTGACCATTGTTGCACTTTGAGTCAAATGACTGGAGAGGAAAGAAGATGATTATTCCTGGTTTACTTCAACCAGGATGGAGATGGAGGGGAACGACCGCCACACAACAGCTTCAGTCTCCAAGAAATGTGTTTAAAGCTGCATTCTCTGTAGTGACCAGCGGGGGGCGACTCCTCTGCTCCCATAGACGTCTATGAGGAAATGACTCTACTTCTCTGTAGTGACCAGCAGGGGGCGACTCCTCTGCTCCCATAGACGTCTATGAGGAAATGACTCTACTTCTCTGTAGTGACCAGCAGGGGGCGACTCCTCTGCTCCCATAGACGTCTATGAGGAAATGACTCTACTTCTCTGTAGTGACCAGCAGGGGGCGACTCCTCTGCTCCCATAGACGTCTATGAGGAAATGACTCTACTTCTCTGTAGTGACCAGCAGGGGGCGACTCCTCTGCTCCCATAGACGTCTATGAGGAAATGACTCTACTTCTCTGTAGTGACCAGCAGGGGGCGACTCCTCTGCTCCCATAGACGTCTATGAGGAAATGACTCTACTTCTCTGTAGTGACCAGCAGGGGGCGACTCCTCTGCTCCCATAGACGTCTATAAGGAAATGACTCTACTTCTCTGTAGTGACCAGCAGGGGGCGACTCCTCTGCTCCCATAGACGTCTATGAGGAAATGACTCTACTTCTCTGTAGTGACCAGCAGGGGGCGACTCCTCTGCTCCCATAGACGTCTATAAGGAAATGACTCTACTTCTCTGTAGTGACCAGCAGGGGGCGACTCCTCTGCTCCCATAGACGTCTATGAGGAAATGACTCTACTTCTCTGTAGTGACCAGCAGGGGGCGACTCCTCTGCTCCCATAGACGTCTATGAGGAAATGACTCTACTTCTCTGTAGTGACCAGCAGGGGGCGACTCCTCTGCTCCCATAGACGTCTATGAGGAAATGACTCTACTTCTCTGTAGTGACCAGCAGGGGGCGACTCCTCTGCTCCCATAGACGTCTATGAGGAAATGACTCTACTTCTCTGTAGTGACCAGCAGGGGGCGACTCCTCTGCTCCCATAGACGTCTATGAGGAAATGACTCTACTTCTCTGTAGTGACCAGCAGGGGGCGACTCCTCTGCTCCCATAGACGTCTATGAGGAAATGACTCTACTTCTCTGTAGTGACCAGCAGGGGGCGACTCCTCTGCTCCCATAGACGTCTATGAGGAAATGACTCTACTTCTCTGTAGTGACCAGCAGGGGGCGACTCCTCTGCTCCCATAGACGTCTATGAGGAAATGACTCTACTTCTCTGTAGTGACCAGCAGGGGGCGACTCCTCTGCTCCCATAGACGTCTATGAGGAAATGACTCTACTTCTCTGTAGTGACCAGCAGGGGGCGACTCCTCTGCTCCCATAGACGTCTATGAGGAAATGACTCTACTTCTCTGTAGTGACCAGCAGGGGGCGACTCCTCTGCTCCCATAGACGTCTATAAGGAAATGACTCTACTTCTCTGTAGTGACCAGCAGGGGGCGACTCCTCTGCTCCCATAGACGTCTATGAGGAAATGACTCTACTTCTCTGTAGTGACCAGCAGGGGGCGACTCCTCTGCTCCCATAGACGTCTATAAGGAAATGACTCTACTTCTCTGTAGTGACCAGCAGGGGGCGACTCCTCTGCTCCCATAGACGTCTATGAGGAAATGACTCTACTTCTCTGTAGTGACCAGCAGGGGGCGACTCCTCTGCTCCCATAGACGTCTATGAGGAAATGACTCTACTTCTCTGTAGTGACCAGCAGGGGGCGACTCCTCTGCTCCCATAGACGTCTATGAGGAAATGACTCTACTTCTCTGTAGTGACCAGCAGGGGGCGACTCCTCTGCTCCCATAGACGTCTATGAGGAAATGACTGCTTCTGTGTAGTGAAGTGAACATGAGTTTATGGTCTCAGTCTCTAGTTTCATTCTGTAAATTATGGTCCATTTAGCGTCAAACAGACCGTAACAGCAGGGGATGCTTTAGGGCGGGGCTACACACTGATTGACAGGTCTCTAATAGAACATAAAGCGGGAGATGGTCACTTCCTGTTCACAGGTTGCAAAAAAAAAAAAAAAAAAAGATGACTCTGCCTATTATTCACACCTCTACTCCCCAGGTCCTTTGAAACAACCTCCTCAGCATCTGGTGTGACTCCGTATTGAATCATCGGGCTGCAGTCGTGATTCTCACTGTGATTCGTTTGTTTCCGTTAGTTTGAAGCAAACGTTTCAGGTGTCGCTGAAGCGAAGCCGTTTCACAAATACGACCTCAATCTAAGGGAGGAGACCCGGGGGTTTATCTTCAGGAAGGTGTGTCCACGGTGCCTGATCACCGTACAGTCTCCAGATGTTTGTCAGCCTCATAAACAACAACAACAACAAGCAGTCATCCTCTGCTGCGACCTCTGACCTCTCCACAGGGCCCCAGCTGGCAGCAGAGTCCACGTCCGAGGTGTCGATGCTGCAGCTGTCGCACTGTTTTATTTCTGTGTTGCAGCATCATGTAGCTCACACACACACACACACACACACACACACACACACACACACACACACTGATAGACTAAACTTTAAATGTGAGGTAATTACACAACAATTATGGTTTGTAAATGAAATCTCTCAGGGAATCTGATGAATCAGGGTTGAATCAAACTATTGTCTTCACTTGTACTTCTATGTTGTAATTTGCTTTTGCAGAATGAAGTTAAAGCACAAAAGTTCTTCAGGTTATTAAAATCACATATGGGTCTTTTATTATATTTCTGCAAATCCATTCCCAGAATACTTGTAAGTATCAATATTTAATTTGGTTTCTTGTCTTCCCTTTTCACTCTAAAATCTCTCCTCTGCCGTAACGTCTCGTCTCTGTGATCTCGTCCTTCTCTCTTCTATCATCTCGTCCATCTCCTGCTCTTCTCCCCTCCGGTCTTTAATGATCTAAATGTGATAGATTCCAAATGAGTCGCCGTGACTCATCGGTCATCCACAGGCTTTGTTTCTAACCAAAGGGTCGTTGCTGATTGGTCAGACCTCTTTTGTTTTAGGTGGCGTCTCATTGGGAATCAAACCGACAAGTGTTTTCTGTGCCTTGAACCTCCTCGTGAGATTTGGACCTGATCCCAAAGAGGAGCGATGCAGATAACTGATGACCTCATCAGATCCCCGAGGCCCTGCTGGGTCTCCTGCCCGCCTGCCTCTAAAACCTTTTTACCTTTTTATAAAACATCTATTTATCAACACAGCCTCTGATCAGGCTCGACCCTTTTTCCCTTCGCATTCCCTCCTCATAACCGTCCTGCTGATGCATTGCCCTCGACAGGTGCTCCCTCCTGACGGGATCATCGGGGTAAATTTAGGTCCTGAAACCCGAGAGCCGGCCTGCGATTGGCTGAGTCGGCCTCATGATAACCTGGGTGGACGTCCTGGCTGAGTTCTGTCGCCCGGCGTTTCTCTGGAGGGAAGCTGGAAAGACTTTGGCGAGCTTTGGAGACCGTGGAACTTTCTATAACTGGTAAGCAAACGAGAGGAGCAAAACCGCTAGAATATCCACGTTTTATACCTGCTGGGACGCCGCGCTGACCCCCCGCTGACCCCCCGCTGACCCCTGGACCTGCTCATTGGGGACGAAGAGCTCTGCTGCACATTGAAGGAATAAACCAGAACATCCTGATCTGAAAGGCCCCGGCGGAGCAGACCCCCCCCCCCCGTACTCTGGATCTATCGGACGTTCTTCTGGGGAAATCTCCACAGCTGTTTTTTTTTTTTGTTCCTTTTATTCATTCGTCTTAATTATTGTGTTATTAAATTATTGGATTTAAAGAGAGGGCAGCGAAGTGCTAAAAAAGGTACTTAGCATGGCGCCCTATATTTAACCCGCAGCCTCAGAAGGCAGTGGCCCCCCCCCAGCCGGCCGGACGCAGCGGACCAATCAGGACGCGGCATTGGCTTACATGTCAAATAGCTGAGGCTCTGCTGGCCAGCTGTCGCCAGCCTTCAGCCCCCCGAGCCGTGTTGTGGGTGACCCCCCCTCATAGAAAGGCCTTTGCTCGTCATCACTGTTAACTTTAGTTAGCTGGGTTTGGGGGGGGGGGGTCCTCAGTGGGTTCTGTTTGCTGGTATGAAACGCTCTTCTGGCTTCACATACATTTTTTTGAATCCGGGATAACTGGTCCAACGGGGGCTGTAAGGGGGGGCGGGTCTTAAAATATACATATATATATATATATATATATATATATATATGCATATAATGATGGAACTTTTAGGTTCATTCGCCGTTTAGATTATGAATAATAGATGTTGTCTGTTCTGTGCAGGGACTCTAACTCCGTCCCCAGATGACGGAAGTAGTAGAGGAGTATGAGGAGTTTGAGGAGTTTGAGGAGGAGGAGATCGTGGAGGAGGTAAGTGGAAGTTTTCTCACTTTCTTCCGTTTTTAGCTTTTCGTTGGCGTTTTTAAACCTGAATACATTTGCAGGCTAAAACCGTTTACAAAGAGAGGAATGAATCAGTAGAGTTGAGGTTTAAATGCAGGACCTGCAGGTCTAGCAGGCCCCCCCATGAGTAGCTAATTAGTGACCCCCCCCCCCTCCCACCAGTCAGCAAGTTCTTCTGGTGGATCCAGTTTCAGACGGACCCCCCTGAGACCTGGATTTAAATCCCTTAACAGACACTTAAATCCAAACTATTTCAATTCAAGATACGAGTAATTCGTTGTCTGTTGTGAATCTGAAATAAAAACCTGATAAACGGAGTCTAATTATCTACAGACAAGATTTGATTCTCACACCTGATTCATTTGCCTTTTATTGTAGCAGACCGTCAGATATCTACAGCATGTTTGACCTACAGATGCAAGTTTTAATGTCTCTAAGACAACAACAGCACTCATGCAGCATTAGTGATGTAAGACTGTGATTAAATTGACGATGTTATTTATTTATTTTGGTGATGGATTCATTCTGCGTGTGAGTCCTTGTGTCCCTGTCAGTGTCCAATGGAAGAGTGAAAGCAGAAGGCCAGCAGCTTAATCTCATATTTCCTGCTGAAATGGGGTTAAAGTTGGCCTTGTATATTTATTCATACTTAATATTGCTGATATCTTATAGGGGAGTCTGAATGATTTCATTGTCGTTTAACTCCCATATAACATATCAACTGTTTCAAAGGATTCACCATCTTTACTGCAAAGATGTGAATCGATTGGGAGGCGGAACCGATGGAGACCCATATGGACCCAAATCAATACGCTCTGATTTCACTTCCACTTTCATCTGCACTGTGGAGGAAACAGGACGGCTTCGTATCGCGTCCACAGAACGGAGAGAAACGTCGTTTTACGTCTCCGTGAGCTGCAGCATTTTATGCTGAATGAATACCAGATATTTCATGATGTTCTATTAGCTACTCTCTCAGAAACCAGAGATTTAATATCAAACTTCTGATGTCATCGAGTATAAAGTGTGTGGTCATCATCAAACAGCCAATCAGACGCGTCCATCTTGTCCCCAGGCGAGGGGACAAGATGGAATCACTCATTTCTGGGGTTAGGGACTCAAGCTCTCTATGTTTTAAATATTAAATCAAATTGTTGCACTTTTTAGTGGGTCTGAAACCAATAACACTCATTATTCACACACTTAACCAGCATTAATTACCCACAATGCAACGCTCAGTCACATGAGGTTGATCCGTGTCGCCGTGGTAACTGCTGCTTGTTGACATAAAAGTTGAGTGAAAGTACAGCTGTATATTAGTACACTCTAAAAATACTTGATTCTTTTATTATCCTTAAATAAAGTTCAGTATGTCGACACAGAATGAGCAACGACTCGTGTCCTTTAAACGCCGTTAACTCCTCCTTCATACTCGATGATGTCACACATTACGTTAGATCTTGGATTTGAGAGAGATGTCCGTGTTTGTCCTCAGGTGACTGAGGGGCGGAGCTAAGAGGTCTCATTTAGAAGTGGACATCTAGGGCGGAGACAGAGAGCTGATATGTTCTCTCCTGTCTGATGGATTCAGATATCGAAGCCTCCTGTATAAAGGGGATTGAGATGTTCTTTCTCGCAGCTCTGGTTTTATTTTAGATTTCTGGTACATTTGAAGATGTAATTTTAGTTGTAGGAGAAGGAAGTGACTGTAGAAGCTTCATGAGGAGAAGGAAGTGACTGAAGAAGCTTCATGAGGAGAAGGAAGTGACTGTAGAAGCTTCATGAGGAGAAGGAAGTGACTAGAGAAGGAAGTGACTGTAGGAGCTTCATGAAGAGAAGGAAGTGACTGTAGAAGCTTCATAAAGAGAAGGAAGTGACTGTAGAAGCTTCATGAGGAGAAGGAAGTGACTGTAGAAGCTTCATGAGGAGAAGGAAGTGACTAGAGAAGGAAGTGACTGTAGGAGCTTCATGAAGAGAAGGAAGTGACTGTAGAAGCTTCATGAGGAGAAGGAAGTGACTGTAGAAGCTTCATGAAGAGAAGGAAGTGACTGTAGAAGCTTCATGAGGAGAAGGAAGTGACTGTAGAAGCTTCATGAAGAGTAGGAAGTGACTGTAGAAGCTTCATGAGGAGAAGGAAGTGACTGTAGAAGCTTCATGAGGAGAAGGAAGTGACTGTAGAAGCTTCATGAGGAGAAGGAAGTGACTGTAGAAGCTTCATGAAGAGAAGGAAGTGACTGTAGAAGCTTCATGAAGAGAAGGAAGTGACTGTAGAAGGAAGTGACTGAAGAAGCTTCATGAGGAGAAGGAAGTGACCGTAGATGCTTCATGAGGAGAAGGAAGTGACTGTAGAAGCTTCATGAAGAGAAGGAAGTGACTGTAGAAGGAAGTGACTGAAGAAGCTTCATGAGGAGAAGGAAGTGACCGTAGATGCTTCATGAGGAGAAGGAAGTGACTGTAGAAACTTCATGAGGAGAAGGAAGTGACTGTAGAAGGAAGTGACTGTAGAAGCTTCATGAGGAGAAGGAAGTGACTGTAGAAAGAAGTGACTGTAGAAGCTTCATGAGGAGAAGGAAGTGACTGTAGATGCTTCATGTGGAGAAGGAAGTGACTGTAGAAGCTTCATGAGGAGAAGGAAGTGACTGTAGATGCTTCATGAGGAGAAGGAAGTGACTGGAGAAGGAAGTGACTGTAGGAGCTTCATGAAGAGAAGGAAGTGACTGTAGAAGCTTCATGAGGAGAAGGACGTGACTGTATAAGCTTCATGAGGAGAAGGAAGTGACTGTAGAAGCTTCATGAAGAGAAGGAAGTGACTGTAGAAGCTTCATGAAGAGAAGGAAGTGACTGTAGAAGCTTCATAAAGAGAAGGAAGTGACTGTAGAAGCTTCATGAGGAGAAGGAAGTGACTGGAGAAGGAAGTGACAGTAGAAGCTTCATGAAGAGAAGGAAGTGACTGTAGAAGCTTCATGAAGAGAAGGAAGTGACACACAAGCTGAAAGTTAGACGGGGTATTCGAGGAGCAGCATGCCCCCCCCCCCCCTCCCCCACCCTTAGATAAATGAGGGTCTTCTCCTCATTGAGTTTTACCGGGCTGGATGACGTGAACTAAAAACCAGGCCGTGTGAGAGCCTGGTGCTTATAGACCTGGTGGCTCATTTAACCAGGGATACATATATCTCTATATCTATATAGAGATATATCTGTATATCTATATAGATATACAGATATATCTCTATATCTATATAGAGATATATCTGTATATCTATATAGATATATAGATCTATAAAGGCTTAATGACAGCACATCCACCAGGAACCCTCTCTGCTCCTCGAGGACTGTTTAATGTGCAACACAGGAAGTAGTCAATGGGTAACCAGAGCTGCAGAAACATCAGCCTCAGTCTGACCAAAGTGACCCAAAGTGACCCAAAGTGACCCCATGCCGTGCTGTCCTCAGAGTGTCTCTTTATTTGTAACATGTCGAGCAGATCACAACGACGACCAAGCACGAGGGCTCTCAGGCCTTCCAGGTAAAGCCCCTCTTCCTCTCCCAAGAGACAGACCCCCCCCCGTTTGTCTGCATGTCATCTGGTTATCTGTCCGCTTAGTCCCTCCTGTGTCCTCAATGTTGGAAGGTTTGTATGTTAAGGATTCAAAATCAGCTTCTGCACGTCATTTCAAGTCATTTTTCATTGTTGTTTTGGTAACACTTTCTATGTCCGTTATCTGCTTCATGAATTCAGATAATCTGTTAATATCATTTTGTAATCATAAGAACTCATATATATATATATTTATAATCCCTCATAACTATAATCAGACTTCTCGTAGTTGTGATGCATTGCAATGTTTTTTTTAAATGCATTGAAACATGATTTTTAATTTAAATTGTTGTTATTTTCTTTAAATAATGACATACATGTTTTCAACTAAATTTTGATTTAATTTGATTAAATTATGATTCACTTCAATTAAAGCTAACAAAGACAAATGTGACATTATGTATTATAATAATTATTAGGAAAATAAAAATGAAATTTTGGAGGTTTTGGGAGGCGGAGCATCTTTGATCTAAACGTCATGTCACATATTCCTTCAGAAACATTTATCACAAAATATGAGTTAATTAAAAAACTAAATAAACCTGATCCCTGGTTGCCTGGCAACCACTTTTCAAAAGGTGTTTCATCGAGCCAGAAGTAAAGACCTTTTGAGTTGTGTTATTTTGGATGGACACTTCTCTAATAACACAATGACCGCTGTAAAAAGTCCACGCGGCTCCACTTCCTGTTGCTGCGCCTGGCGTTGCATGCGGGATGCGTCACAAGCCGCCGCTTCTTGTTTGTCCTTCAGTCGGCCGTTCGCATAGATATCGTCACGGCGCCTCGTTGTGACCCCCTCCCCCCCCCCCCCTGATGATGTCTCGCTCTGTCCTCCTCCAGGCCGGCCTGCCCAGCAGGAAGGTCAGGAAGAAGGTCAAGGTGGACACCTCCAAGTTCATGACCCCGTACCTGGCTCACAGCCAGAAGATGATGGAGCAGTACAGTCACGTGAGCGTCTCGTCTTCGCCGCATGCGACGGCTTTTTGTTCCCCGCTTCGTGGTTTGAACGACGGGCTCTTCTCCACAGAACAAATACCGCCATGCGTACGACGTGTCCAGAGGGACGCCTCCCGCCATCATCACCGACTCCCCGGAGATGATTCGCATCAGGAAGGCCCAGGAGCAGCTCAGCGAGGTACCACATGACCCACAAGCCCCGGCGTCTGGGGTTAAAGGTCGAGGGTTAGAAGGTTATTGAAGGGGAAAGGTCGCTCATTTTAATGCTGTTTGTGAAACTCAACTGGTCAGATTGAGTGTGACGTTATACAAGTGGATCACAGATTATTATTATTTATTGTTATTTTAACAGGAAAAAAGGCACTTTAATTCAGATTATCTGATTTGATTATTTTGATAAATAAATCAATTGACATTAAGATATTTTCATTTGTTTTCCTGTTTCTGTACAGGTGAACAATTTAAAAATGTTCTTATTTCATTAGGAAAACCAGATTACCAAACAAAGTGATAATAATCAATCCCTCCCTTTTTATCCCCCCGCTTGGTCTTCAGGTGAAGTACCGCATGGAGGGGAACAAGGCTCGGACCACCAGCCTGTACGACGGAGAGGCGCGTGAGGTCGCTCACGTGAAGCGCGTCTCCGAGCTGATCAGCAAGGTGAACACATGGATCCGTGTGTAGATGTAGATGTAGATGTGTATGTGTGACATGAAGAACAGAAAGGAGCTCTGGTCCCCCCCCCCCCCCCGCAGGTCCTGTACAGACAGAAGTGGGACGAGACGAAGGACCGGTACCTGCTGCCTCCCGATGCTCCCGAGCTGGTTCTGGCCGTGAAGAATGCTGCGAACTACAGCAAGGTAGAGAGCACCCGCTGCCTGAGACACAACACCTGGGGAAGCGCATGGTGAACCTGTTGTCGCCCCCCGACAGAAACTCTACACGGAGGACTGGGACGAGGAGAAGACGGCGTTCTACCCGTACAGCGACAGCCCCGAGCTGCGCCGGGTGGCCCGAGCCCAGGAGGTCCTGAGCGATGTAAGAGCACCAGGTCCTTCAAGGGACAACTCATTTAGTAACACATCAAAACAGTCTATTTTTAATTAATTAACTATTAATTATATTTGTGTTAATACTGTTTTTTTATTATTTTGATTCATATTCATTACATATTTAATTAAATTAAAAGCAAATTCCAAACCAAAGCAAATATGACAGAATCAGGAAAATAAAATAAAATACTATAATCATGTAGAGTATATTTGAATAGAAATGGAAGAGCTTTTTTAGGCTCAGTATATGTATTTGATGATTTTAGTGTTTGGGGATACAATAATATTTATTCCGAGGATTTAGCCAAACCCTTCATTCTGCAGCAGCCCTCACCAGGTATATCTGGCTTTCATTATCATCAACGAGAAGGATTGAATACCTTAAAAAACCCAGAAATAATCCGGTTTATTTATCTGTAAAAATGTAACGTCTAGCAAATGTACAAAATCATTAAGTATACATACATTGATACTGAGTTAAAAATACAATGATAACAGTATGATTTGATCACCAAAGTGATTATTCACTGCCCATCAAACAAAGGACAACATCAAATATGACTTAAATCACGTTGTTCATTCAACATCAACAAGCGCATTTTCTCCCCTTCGATATCGAGAAGTTCTTACTTTTGTTTTATCGCATGTTGGCGTCACACGGCGGCACATTAAAACGGTTCCTTCTGCTGATATAAGACTGTGTAAGACCTGTGTAACCCCCTCAGGAGAACTAAACCACCAACCACCACTGTGTGTGTGTGTGTGTGTGTTTGTGTGATGCAGATTCGTTACAAGAAGGGTCATGACCTGCGCAAGGCGAAGTACACCTCGCTGGCCGACCCCCCTGAGATGGAGCTGGCCCGGAGAGTGAGCCGCCAGCGCAGTGATGTAAGCAGAACCCGACCAATCAAACAGGCTCAGTGTGTGTGTGTGTGTGTGTGTGTGTGTGTGAGGAATCCATATCAATGATCACTGCAGATGTTCTCAGAGGCTAAAAGCTGCACTTTAGTCTCTGATTCAGTGTTTTAAATGGCAGACGCGTCTTCACCTGCGGTCACATTTATTATATGTTAAGTTCCGACTTCACACGAGGAAAAACCTCACAGGTTCCACAAGCGAGTCCACATCACAACGGTGCAGCTTATAAAGGTGTGTGGTGAAAAACATCATCAAGTTAGATAAATCCTGGCAGCTCTCAGTTCAACATAACTGGCTTTTATTTGGCCTTTATTATTATTATTATTATTTTTTCCTGCACTTTAATCGTCAACTCTTTATTTCCCGTGTTTTCAGATGTTACTGTTAATAATATGCGTACATGAGAGTAACAAAGCTTTGCTTTATTCCACATTTAAATTATGGCAAAAGTGCAGCAATCAATTAGAACATTTTGCTTCACACCTGTTGTCTAGAATAACTCCTCTGGTGCTTTCTGTCACGTATAAAACCTATAAATAAAGTCTAATTATATCTGCTGTGACATGGAACCGGGGCCAGCTGCTCTCTGACGTCACCCAGCTGCCAGTGAGAGGCCGCCATAGTTAACAGGAACATGAGATTAATAATTCATCTTAATGGATAGTTTGTCAAACTAATCTCATCGTTTCAATGTCTCTGTGCTTCAGCTTAAATACAAGGAAGATTACAACAAGAACGTGAAGGGTCAGTGGTGCGAGACGCCATACTTCGACGTGGCCACGGCCCGGGTGGCCATGGAGAACTTCAGCAGCGTAAGGAGCTACTGTCACCTGGGAGAGGCGGGGCCGAGGGGGGGAGGGGCTCCACCACATCTCACCTGTCCATCCCTTTTCAGAAAAGGTATACGCAGGACTACGAGGACAACAAAGACCAAATCTACTTCATGCAGACAGACACGCCGGTCTACGACGCCAACAAGAAGGCCCGCATCGCCGCCAGCGAGGTGAGTCATAGCCCCCCCCCCCCCCTATGGGGCACAACTTATGGTTCCTCCCTCCCCTGCGGGTACAACTTATGTCTCCTCCCTCACTTGGTGGCATGACTAATAACTCCTCCATCACCAGAGGTGAAAAAAAGACTATTCAAAAATATTCACGGAAATATTCATGAAAATATTCAAGAAATATTCAAAGCAATGATCGATTACAAAGATGATTATATGTGATGAGGGGGGAAGGAAACCTGTGTTTTCCACATATCTTGCGTTCTACAATATTGCCAGGGAAACAAAAGGAGTGATCTTCATAGGGAACCAGTGTGATGATGATTGGTGAAATAAAAAATATTCAAAAAATAATCCAAAAAATATTCACGAAAATAATCACGGAAATATTCACGGAAATATTCATGAAAATATTCAAGAAATATTCAAAGGAATGATTGAATACAAAGATTATCAAATGTGATAAGGGGGGAAGGAAACCTGTGTTTGCCACATATCTTGCGTCCTACAATATTGCCAGGAAAATAAAAGGAGTGATCTTCATAGGAAACCAGTGGGATGATAGTTGGTTAAAAAAAAAAAATTCATTAATATTAAAAAAATATTCAAAAATATCCAAAAAATATTCACGGAAATATTCATGAAAATATTCACGGAAATATTCATGAAAATATTCAAGAAATATTCAAAGGAATGATTGATTACAAAGATTATCAAATGTGATAAGGGGGGAAGGAAACCTGTGTTTGCCACATATCTTGCGTTCTACAATATTGCCAGGAAAACAAAAGGAGTGATCTTCATAGGGAACCAGTGTGATGATGGTTGGTGAAATAAAAAATATTCAAAAAATAATCCCAAAAATATTCACGGAAATATTCACGGAAATATTCACGAAAATATTCACGAAAATATTCATGAAAATATTCAAGAAATATTCAAAGGAATCATTGATTACAAAGATTATCAAATGTGATAAGGGGGAAGGAAACCTGTGTTTGCCACATATCTTGCTTTCTACAATATTGCCAGGAAAACAAAAGGAGTGATCTTCATAGGGAACCAGTCCGATGATGGTTGGTGAAATTAAAAATATTCAAAAAAAAATCCAAAAAATGTTCACGGAAATATTCACAGAAATGTTGACGGAAATATTCATGAAAATATTCAAGAAATATTCAAAGGAATGATTGATTACAAAGATGATCAAATGTGATAAGGGGGGAAGGAAACCTGTGTTTTCCACATATCTCGCATTCTACAATATTGCCAGGAAAACAAAAGGAGTGATCTTCTTAGGGAACCAGTGTGATGATGGTTGGTGAAATAAAAAATATTCAAAAAATATTCACGGAAATATTCATGAAAATATTCAAGAAATATTCAAAGGAATGATTGAATACAAAGATTAAAAAATGTGATAAGGGGGGAAGAAACCTTTGTTTGCCACGTATCTTGCTTTCTACAATATTGCCAGGAAAACAAAAGGAGTGATCTTCATAGGGAACCAGTGTGATGATGGTTGGTGAAATAAAAAATATTCAAAAAACAATCCAAAAAATGTTGACGGAAATATTCACAGAAATGTTGACGGAAAGATTCATGAAAATATTCAAGAAATATTCAAAGGAAAGATTGATTACAAAGATGATCAAATGTGATAAGGGGGGAAGGAAACCTGTGTTTTCCACATATCTCGCATTCTACAATATTGCCAGGAAAACAAAAGGAGTGATCTTCTTAGGGAACCAGTGTGATGATGGTTGGTGAAATAAAAAATATTCAAAAAATATTCACGGAAATATTCATGAAAATATTCAAGAAATATTCAAAGGAATGATTGAATACAAAGATTAAAAAATGTGATAAGGGGGGAAGAAACCTTTGTTTGCCACATATCTTGCTTTCTACAATATTGCCAGGAAAACAAAAGGAGTGATCTTCATAGGGAACCAGTGTGATGATGGTTGGTGAAATAAAAAATATTCAAAAAATAATCCCAAAAATATTCACGGAAATATTCACGGAAATATTCACGGAAATATTCATGAAAATATTCAAGAAATATTCAAAGGAAAGATTGATTACAAAGATTATCAAATGTGATAAGGGGGGAAGGAAACCTGTGTTTGCCACATATCTTGCGTTCTACAATATTGCCAGGAAAACAAAAGGAGTGATCTTAGGGAAGCAGTGTGATGATGGTTGGTGAAATAAAAAATATTCAAAAAATATTCACGAAAATATTCACGGAAATATTCACGGAAATATTCACGAAAATATTCATGAAAATATTCAAGAAATATTCAAAGGAATCATTGATTACAAAGATTATCAAATGTGATAAGGGGGAAGGAAACCTGTGTTTGCCACATATCTTGCTTTCTACAATATTGCCAGGAAAACGAAAGGAGTGATCTTCATAGGGAACCAGTCCGATGATGGTTGGTGAAATTAAAAATATTCAAAAAAAAATCCAAAAAATATTCACGGAAATATTCACAGAAATATTCACGGAAATATTCATGAAAATATTCAAGAAATATTCAAAGGAATGATTGATTACAAAGATTATCAAATGTGATAAGGGGGGAAGGAAACGTGTGTTTTCCACATATCTTGCGTTCTACAATATTGCCAGGAAAACAAAAGGAGTGATCTTCATAGGGAACCAGTGTGATGATGGTTGGTGAAATAAAGAATATTCAAAAAATAATCCAAAAAATATTCACGAAAATATTCATGGAAATATTCACGGAAATATTCACGAAAATATTCATGAAAAAATTCAAGAAATATTCAAATTAATGATTGATTAAAAAGATTAAAAAATGTGATAAGGGGGGAAGGAAACCTTTGTTTGCCACATATCTTGCGTTCTACAATATTGCCAGGAAAACAAAAGGAGTGATCTTCTTAGGGAACCAGTATGATGATGGTTGGTGAAATAAAAAATATTCAAAAAATATTCAAAAAATATTCACGGAAATATTCACGGAAATATTCAAGAAATATTCAAAGGAATGATTGAATACAAAGATTAAAAAATGTGATAAGGGGGTAAGGAAACCTTTGTTAGCCACATATCTTGCTTTCTACAATATTGCCAGGAAAACAAAAGGAGAGATCTTCATAGGAAACCAGTGGGATGATAGTTGGTTAAAAAAAATAATATTCATTAATATTAAAAAAATATTAACGGAAATATTCACGGAAATATTCAAAGGAAAGATTGATTACAAAGATTATCAAATGTGATAAGGGGGGAAGGAAACCTGTGTTTTCCACATATCTTGCGTTCTACAATATTGCCAGGAAAAAAAAAGGAGTGATCTTCATAGGGAACCAGTGTGATGATGGTTGGTGAAATAAAAAATATTCAAAAAATATTCACAGAAATATTCACGAAAATATTCACGGAAATATTCACGGAAATATTCACGGAAATATTCATGAAAATATTCAAGAAATATTCAAAGGAAAGATTGATTACAAAGATTATCAAATGTGATAAGGGGGAAGGAAACCTGTGTTTGCCACATATCTTGCTTTCTACAATATTGCCAGGAAAACAAAAGGAGTGATCTTCATAGGGAACCAGTGTGATGATGGTTAGTGAAATAAAAAATATTCAAAAAATAATCCCAAAAATATTCACGGAAATATTCACGGAAATATTCATGAAAATATTCAAGAAATATTCAAAGGAATGATTGAATACAAAGATTAAAAAATGTGATAAGGGGGGAAGGAAACCTTTGTTAGCCACATATCTTGCTTTCTACAATATTGCCAGGAAAACAAAAGGAGTGATCTTCATAGGAAACCAGTGGGATGATAGTTGGTTAAAAAAAATAATATTCATTAATATTAAAAAAATATTAAAGGAAATACTCACGGAAATATTCAAAGGAAAGATTGATTACAAAGATTATCAAATGTGATAAGGGGGGAAGGAAACCTGTGTTTTCCACATATCTTGCGTTCTACAATATTGCCAGGAAAAAAAAAGGAGTGATCTTCATAGGGAACCAGTGTGATGATGGTTGGTGAAATAAAAAATATTCAAAAAATATTCACAGAAATATTCACGGAAATATTCACGGAAATATTCATGAAAATATTCAAGAAATATTCAAAGGAATGATTGAATACAAAGATTAAAAAATGTGATAAGGGGGGAAGGAAACCTTTGTTTGCCACATATCTTGCTTTCTACAATATTGCCAGGAAAACAAAAGGAGTGATCTTCATAGGAAACCATTGGGATGATAGTTGGTTAAAAAAAAATAATATTCATTAATATTAAAAAAATATTAATGGAAATATTCACGGAAATATTCAAAGGAAAGATTGATTACAAAGATTATCAAATGTGATAAGGGGGGAGGGAAACCTGTGTTTTCCACATATCTTGCGTTCTACAATATTGCCAGGAAAACAAAAGGAGTGATCTTCATAGGGAACCAGTGTGATGATGGTTGGTGAAATAAAAAATATTCAAAAAATATTCACGGAAATATTCACGGAAATATTCAAAGGAAAGATTGATTACAAAGATTATCAAATGTGATAAAAGGGAAGGAAACCTGTGTTTGCCACATATCTTGCTTTCTACAATATTGCCAGGAAAACAAAAGGAGTGATCTTCATAGGGAACCAGTGTGATGATGGTTAGTGAAATAAAAAATATTCAAAAAATAATCCCAAAAATATTCACGGAAATATTCACGGAAATATTCATGGAAATATTCACGGAAATATTCACGAAAATATTCATGAAAATATTCAAGAAATATTCAAAGGAATCATTGATTACAAAGATTATCAAATGTGATAAGGGGGAAGGAAACCTGTGTTTGCCACATATCTTGCTTTCTACAATATTGCCAGGAAAACAAAAGGAGTGATCTTCATAGGGAACCAGTCCGATGATGGTTGGTGAAATTAAAAATATTTTTAAAAAAATCCAAAAAATATTCACGGAAATATTCATGAAAATATTCAAGAAATATTCAAAGGAATGATTGATTACAAAGATTATCAAATGTGATAAGGGGGGAAGGAAACCTGTGTTTTCCACATATCTTGCGTTCTACAATATTGCCAGGAAAACAAAAGGAGTGATCTTCATAGGGAACCAGTGTGATGATGGTTGGTGAAATAAAGAATATTCAAAAAATAATACAAAAAATATTCACGAAAATATTCATGGAAATATTCACGGAAATATTCACGAAAATATTCATGAAAATATTCAAGAAATATTCAAATTAATGATTGATTAAAAAGATTAAAAAATGTGATAAGGGGGGAAGGAAACCTTTGTTTGCCACATATCTTGCGTTCTACAATATTGCCAGGAAAACCAAAGGAATGATCTTCTTAGGGAACCAGTTTGATGATGGTTGTTTAAATAAAAAATATTCAAAAAATATTCACGAAAATATTCACGGAAATATTCAAGAAATATTCAAAGGAATGATTGAATACAAAGATTTAAAAATGTGATAAGGGGGGAAGGAAACCTTTGTTTGCCACATATCTTGCTTTCTACAATATTGCCAGGAAAACAAAAGGAGTGATCTTCATAGGGAACCAGTGTGATGATGGTTGGTGAAATAAAAAATATTCAAAAAATAATCCAAAAAATATTCATGGAAATATTCACGGAAATATTCACGGAAATATTCATGAAAATATTCAAGAAATGTTCAAAGGAAAGATTGATTACAAAGATTATCAAATGTGATAAGGGGGGAAGGAAACCTGTGTTTGCCACATATCTTGCGTTCTACAATATTGCCAGGAAAACAAAAGGAGTGATCTTCTTAGGGAACCAGTGTGATGATGGTTGGTGAAATAAAAAATATTCAAAAAATATTCACGAAAATATTCACGGAAATATTCACGGAAATATTCAAGAAATATTCAAAGGAATGATTGAATACAAAGATTAAAAAATGTGATAAGGGGGGAAGGAAACCTTTGTTTGCCACATATCTTGCTTTCTACAATATTGCCAGGAAAACAAAAGGAGTGGTCTTCATAGGAAACCAGTGGGATGATAGTTGGTTAAAAAAAATGATATTCAAAAAATAATCCAAAAAATATTCACGAAAATATTCACGGAAATATTCATGGAAATATTCACGGAAATATTCACGAAAATATTCATGAAAATATTCAAAAAATAATCACGAAAATATTTATGAAAAGATTCAAGAAATATTCAAATTAATGATTGATTAAAAAGATTAAAAAATGTGATAAGGGGGGAAGGAAACCTTTGTTTGCCACATATCTTGCGTTCTACAATATTGCCAGGAAAACAAAAGGAGTGATCTTCTTAGGGAACCAGTATGATGATGGTTGGTGAAATAAAAAATATTCAAAAAATATTCACGAAAATATTCACGAAAATATTCACGGAAATATTCACGGAAAAATTCATGAAAATATTCAAGAAATATTCAAAGGAATGATTGAATACAAAGATTAAAAAATGTGATAAGGGGGGAAGGAAACCTTTGTTAGCCACATATCTTGCTTTCTACAATATTGCCAGGAAAACAAAAGGAGAGATCTTCATAGGAAACCAGTGGGGTGATAGTTGGTTAAAAAAAATAATATTCATTAATATTAAAAAAATATTAACGGAAATATTCACGGAAATATTCAAAGGAAAGATTGATTACAAAGATTATCAAATGTGATAAGGGGGGAAGGAAACCTGTGTTTTCCACATATCTTGCGTTCTACAATATTGCCAGGAAAAAAAAAGGAGTGATCTTCATAGGGAACCAGTGTGATGATGGTTGGTGAAATAAAAAATATTCAAAAAATATTCACAGAAATATTCACGAAAATATTCACGGAAATATTCACGGAAATATTCACGGAAATATTCATGAAAATATTCAAGAAATATTCAAAGGAAAGATTGATTACAAAGATTATCAAATGTGATAAGGGGGAAGGAAACCTGTGTTTGCCACATATCTTGCTTTCTACAATATTGCCAGGAAAACAAAAGGAGTGATCTTCATAGGGAACCAGTGTGATGATGGTTGGTGAAATAAAAAATATTCAAAAAATATTCACAGAAATATTCACGAAAATATTCACGAAAATATTCACGGAAATATTCATGAAAATATTCAAGAAATATTCAAAGGAAAGATTGATTACAGAGATTATCAAATGTGATAAGGGGGAAGGAAACCTGTGTTTGCCACATATCTTGCTTTCTACAATATTGCCAGGAAAACAAAAGGAGTGATCTTCATAGGGAACCAGTGTGATGATGGTTAGTGAAATAAAAAATATTCAAAAAATAATCCCAAAAATATTCACGGAAATATTCACGGAAATATTCATGAAAATATTCAAGAAATATTCAAAGGAATGATTGAATACAAAGATTAAAAAATGTGATAAGGGGGGAAGGAAACCTTTGTTAGCCACATATCTTGCGTTCTACAATATTGCCAGGAAAACAAAAGGAGTGATTTTCATAGGGAACCAGTGTGATGATGGTTGGTGAAATAAAAAATATTCAAAAAGTATTCACGGAAATATTCACGGAAATATTCAAAGGAAAGATTGATTACAAAGATTATCAAATGTGATAAGGGGGGAAGGAAACCTGTGTTTTCCACATATCTTGCGTTCTACAATATTGCCAGGAAAACAAAAGGAGTGATCTTCATAGGGAACCAGTGTGATGATGGTTGGTCAAATAAAAAATATTCAAAAAATATTCACGGAAATATTCACGGAAATATTCAAAGGAAAGATTGATTACAAAGATTATCAAATGTGATAAGGGGGAAGGAAACCTGTGTTTTCCACATATCTTGCGTTCTACAATATTGCCAGGAAAACAAAAGGAGTGATCTTCATAGGGAACCAGTGTGATGATGGTTGGTCAAATAAAAAATATTCAAAAAATATTCACGGAAATATTCAAAGGAAAGATTGATTACAAAGATTATCAAATGTGATAAGGGGGAAGGAAACCTGTGTTTGCCACATATCTTGCTTTCTACAATATTGCCAGGAAAACAAAAGGAGTGATCTTCATAGGGAACCAGTGTGATGATGGTTAGTGAAATAAAAAATATTCAAAAAATAATCCCAAAAATATTCACGGAAATATTCATGGAAATATTCACGGAAATATTCACGAAAATATTCATGAAAATATTCAAGAAATATTCAAAGGAATCATTGATTACAAAGATTATCAAATGTGATAAGGGGGGAAGGAAACCTGTGTTTTCCACATATCTTGCGTTCTACAATATTGCCAGGAAAACAAAAGGAGTGATCTTCATAGGGAACCAGTGTGATGATGGTTGGTGAAATAAAGAATATTCAAAAAATAATACAAAAAATATTCACGAAAATATTCATGGAAATATTCACGGAAATATTCACGAAAATATTCATGAAAATATTCAAGAAATATTCGAATTAATGATTGATTAAAAAGATTAAAAAATGTGATAAGGGGGGAAGGAAACCTTTGTTTGCCACATATCTTGCGTTCTACAATATTGCCAGGAAAACCAAAGGAATGATCTTCTTAGGGAACCAGTTTGATGATGGTTGTTTAAATAAAAAATATTCAAAAAATATTCACGAAAATATTCACGGAAATATTCAAGAAATATTCAAAGGAATGATTGAATACAAAGATTTAAAAATGTGATAAGGGGGGAAGGAAACCTTTGTTTGCCACATATCTTGCTTTCTACAATATTGCCAGGAAAACAAAAGGAGTGATCTTCATAGGGAACCAGTGTGATGATGGTTGGTGAAATAAAAAATATTCAAAAAATAATCCAAAAAATATTCATGGAAATATTCACGGAAATATTCACGGAAATATTCATGAAAATATTCAAGAAATGTTCAAAGGAAAGATTGATTACAAAGATTATCAAATGTGATAAGGGGGGAAGGAAACCTGTGTTTGCCACATATCTTGCGTTCTACAATATTGCCAGGAAAACAAAAGGAGTGATCTTCTTAGGGAACCAGTGTGATGATGGTTGGTGAAATAAAAAATATTCAAAAAATATTCACGAAAATATTCACGGAAATATTCACGGAAATATTCAAGAAATATTCAAAGGAATGATTGAATACAAAGATTAAAAAATGTGATAAGGGGGGAAGGAAACCTTTGTTTGCCACATATCTTGCTTTCTACAATATTGCCAGGAAAACAAAAGGAGTGGTCTTCATAGGAAACCAGTGGGATGATAGTTGGTTAAAAAAAATGATATTCAAAAAATAATCCAAAAGATATTCACGAAAATATTCACGGAAATATTCATGGAAATATTCACGGAAATATTCACGAAAATATTCATGAAAATATTCAAAAAATAATCACGAAGATATTTATGAAAAGATTCAAGAAATATTCAAATTAATGATTGATTAAAAAGATTATCAAATGTGATAAGGGGGGAAGGAAACCTTTGTTTGCCACATATCTTCCGTTCTACAATATTGCCAGGAAAACAAAAGGAGTTATCTTCATAGGATACCAGTGTGATGATGGTTGGTGGAAAAAAAAATATTCAAAAAATAATCCAAATAATATTCACAAAAATATTCATGGAAATATTCACGAAAAAATTCACGAAAATATTCATGAAAATATTCAAGAAATAATCACGAAGATATTTATGAAAAGATTCAAGAAATATTCAAATTAATGATTGATTAAAAAGATTATCAAATGTGATAAGGGGGGAAGGAAACCTTTGTTTGCCACATATCTTGCGTTCTACAATATTGCCAGGAAAACAAAAGGAGTGATCTTCTTAGGGAACCAGTGTGATGATGATTGGTGAAATAAAAAATATTCAAAAAATATTCACGGAAATATTCACGGAAATATTCACGGAAATATTCATTAAAATATACAAGAAATATTCAAAGGAATGATTGAATACAAAGATTAAAAAATGTGATAAGGGGGCAAGGAAACCTTTGTTTGCCACATATCTTGCTAACTACAATATTGCCAGGAAAACAAAAGGAGTGGTCTTCATAGGGAACCAGTGTGATGATGGTTGGTGAAATAAAAAAATATTCAAAAAATATTCACGGATATATTCACGGAAATATTCACGGAAATATTCATGAAAATATTCAAGAAATATGTTCGCCACATATCTTGCGTTCTACAATATTGCCAGGAAAACAAAAGGAGTGATCTTCATAGGGAACCAGTGTGATGATGGTTGGTGAAATAAAAAATATTCAAAAAATAATCCAAAAAATATTCACGGAAATATTCACGGAAATATTCACGAAAAAAAACAAGAAATATTCAAAGGAAAGATTGATTACAAAGATTATCAAATGTGATAAGGGGGAAAGGAAACCTGTGTTTTCCACATATCTTGCGTTCTACAATATTGCCAGGAAAACAAAAGGAGTGATCTTCATCGGAAACCAGTGGGATGATAGTTGGTTAAAAAAAGAAAAAAATTCATTAATATTAAAAAAATATTCAAAAATATTCAAAAAATAATCACGAAAATATTTATGAAAATATTCAAGAAATATTCAAAGGAATGATTGATTACAAAGATTATCAAATGTGATAAGGGGGGAAGGAAACCTGTGTTTTCCACACATCTTGCGTTCTACAATATTGCCAGGAAAACAAAAGGAGTGATCTTCATAGGGAACCAGTGTGATGATGGTTGGTGAAAAAAAAAAATATTCAAAAAATAATCCAAATAATATTCACAAAAATATTCATGGAAATATTCACGAAAATATTCACGAAAATATTCATGAAAATATTCAAGAAATATTCAAATTAATGATTGATTAAAAAGATTAAAAAATGTGATAAGGGGGGAAGGAAACCTTTGTTTGCCACATATCTTGCGTTCTACAATATTGCCAGGAAAACAAAAGGAGTGATCTTCTTAGGGAACCAGTGTGATGATGGTTGGTGAAATAAAAAATATTCAAAAAATATTCACGGAAATATTCACGGAAATATTCACGGAAATATTCATGAAAATATTCAAGAAATATTCAAAGGAAAGATTGATTACAAAGATTATCAAATGTGATAAGGGGGGAAAGAAACCTGTGTTCGCCACATATCTTGCGTTCTACAATATTGCCAGGAAAACAAAAGGAGTGATCTTCTTAGGGAACCAGTGTGATGATGGTTGGTAAAATAAAAAATATTCAAAAAATAATCCAAAAAATATTCACGGAAATATCTGCGGAAATATTCATGAAAATATTCAAGAAATATTCAAAGGAAAGATTGATTACAAAGATTATCAAATGTGATAAGGGGGAAGGAAACCTGTGTTTGCCACATATCTTGCTTTCTACAATATTGCCAGGAAAACAAAAGGAGTGGTCTTCATAGGAAACCAGTGGGATGATAGTTGGTTAAAAAAAATAATATTCATTAATATTCAAAAAAAAATCAAAAAAATCCAAAAAATAATCACGAAAATATTCATGAAAATATTCAAGAAATATTCAAATGAATGATTGATTACAAAGATTATCAAATGTGATAAGGGGGGAAGGAAACCTGTGTTTTCCACATATCTTGCGTTCTACAATATTGCCAGGAAAACAAAAGGAGTGATCTTCATAGGGAACCAGTGTGATGATGGTTGGTGAAATAAAAAATATTCAAAAAATAATCCCAAAAATATTCACGGAAATATTCACGGAAATATTCATGAAAATATTCAAGAAATATTCAAAGGAAAGATTGATTACAAAGATTATCAAATGTGATAAGGGGGGAAGGAAACCTGTGTTTGCCACATATCTTGCGTTCTACAATATTGCCAGGAAAACAAAAGGAGTGATCTTCTTAGGGAAGCAGTGTGATGATGGTTGGTGAAATATAAAATATTCAAAAAATATTCACGAAAATATTCACGGAAATATTCACGGAAATATTCACGGAAATATTCACGAAAATATTCATGAAAATATTCAAGAAATATTCAAAGGAATCATTGATTACAAAGATTATCAAATGTGATAAGGGGGAAGGAAACCTGTGTTTGCCACATATCTTGCTTTCTACAATATTGCCAGGAAACCAAAAGGAGTGATCTTCATAGGGAACCAGTCCGATGATGGTTGGTGAAATTAAAAATATTCAAAAAAAAATCCAAAAAATATTCACGGAAATATTCACAGAAATATTCACGGAAATATTCATGAAAATATTCAAGAAATATTCAAAGGAATGATTGATTACAAAGATTATCAAATGTGATAAGGGGGGAAAGAAACCTGTGTTCGCCACATATCTTGCGTTCTACAATATTGCCAGGAAAACAAAAGGAGTGATCTTCTTAGGGAACCAGTGTGATGATGGTTGGTGAAATAAAAAATATTCAAAAAATATTCACGAAAATATTCACGGAAATATTCACGGAAATATTCACGGAAATATTCATGAAAATATTCAAGAAATATTCAAAGGAATGATTGATTCCAAAGATTATCAAAGTGATAAGGGGGGAAGGAAACCTGTGTTTGCCACATATCTTGCTTTCTACAATATTGCCAGGAAAACAAAAGGAGTGGTCTTCATAGGAAACCAGTGGGATGATAGTTGGTTAAAAAAAATAATATTCATTATTATTAAAAAAATATTCAAAAATATTCAAAAAATAATCACGAAAATATTTATGAAAATATTCAAGAAATATTCAAAGGAAAGATTGATTACAAAGATTATCAAATGTGATAAGGGGGGAAGGAAACCTGTGTTTTCCACATATCTTGCGTTCTACAATATTGCCAGGAAAACAAAAGGAGTGATCTTCATAGGAAACCAGTGGCATGATAGTTGGTTAAAAAAAATAATATTCATTAATATTAAAAAAATATTAACGGAAATATTCACGGAAATATTCAAAGGAAAGATTGATTACAAAGATTATCAAATGTGATAAGGGGGGAAGGAAACCTGTGTTTTCCACATATCTTGCGTTCTACAATATTGCCAGGAAAACAAAAGGAGTGATCTTCATAGGGAACCAGTGTGATGATGGTTGGTCAAATAAAAAATATTCAAAAAATATTCACGAAAATATTCACGGAAATATTCACGGAAATATTCATGAAAATATTCAAGAAATATTCAAAGGAAAGATTGATTACAAAGATTATCAAATGTGATAAGGGGGAAGGAAACCTGTGTTTGCCACATATCTTGCTTTATAAAATATTGCCAGGAAAACAAAGGAGTGATCTTCATAGGGAACCAGTGTGATGATGGTTAGTGAAATAAAAAATATTCAAAAAACTAATCCCAAAAATATTCACGGAAATATTCACGGAAATATTCATGAAAATATTCAAGAAATATTCAAAGGAATGATTGAATACAAAGATTAAAAAATGTGATAAGGGGGGAAGGAAACCTTTGTTTGCCACATATCTTGCTTTCTACAATATTGCCAGGAAAACAAAAGGAGTGATCTTCATAGGAAACCATTGGGATGATAGTTGGTTAAAAAAAATAATATTCATTAATATTAAAAAATATTACTGGAAATATTCACGGAAATATTCAAAGGAAAGATTGATTACAAAGATTATCAAATGTGATAAGGGGGGAAGGAAACCTGTGTTTTCCACATATCTTGCGTTCTACAATATTGCCAGGAAAACAAAAGGAGTGATCTTCATAGGGAACCAGTGTGATGATGGTTGGTGAAATAAAAAATATTCAAAAAATATTCACGGAAATATTCACGGAAATATTCAAAGGAAAGATTGATTACAAAGATTATCAAATGTGATAAGGGGGAAGGAAACCTGTGTTTGCCACATATCTTGCTTTCTACAATATTGCCATGAAAAAAAAAGGAGTGATCTTCATAGGGAACCAGTGTGATGATGGTTAGTGAAATAAAAAATATTCAAAAAATAATCCCAAAAATATTCACGGAAATATTCATGAAAATATTCAAGAAATATTCAAATGAATGATTGATTACAAAGCTTATCAAATGTAATAAGGGGGGAAGGAAACCTGTGTTTGCCAAATATCTTTCTTTCTACAATATTGCCAGGAAAACAAAAGGAGTTATCTTCATAGGGAACCAGTGTGATGATGGTTGGTGAAATAAAAAATATTCAAAAAATATTCACGGATATATTCACGGAAATATTCACGGAAATATTCATGAAAATATTCAAGAAATATGTTCGCCACATATCTTGCGTTCTACAATATTGCCAGGAAAACAAAAGGAGTGATCTTCTTAGGGAACCAGTGTGATGATGGTTGGTGAAATAAAAAATATTCAAAAAATATTCACGAAAATATTCACGGAAATATTCACGGAAATATTCAAGAAATATTCATGAAAATATTCAAGAAATATTCAAAGGAATGATTGAATAAAAAGATTAAAAAATGTGTTAAGGGGGGAAGGAAACCTGTGTTTTCCACATATCTTGCGTTCTACAATATTGCCAGGAAAACAAAAGGAGTGATCTTCATAGGGAACCAGTGTGATGATGGTTGGTGAAATAAAAAATATTCAAAAAATAATCCAAAAAATATTCACGAAAATATACACGGAAATATTCATGGAAATATTCACGGAAATATTCACTAAAATATTCATGAAAATATTCAAGAAATATTCAAAGGAATCATTGATTACAAAGATTATCAAATGTGATAAGGGGGAAGGAAACCTGTGTTTGCCACATATCTTGCTTTCTACAATATTGCCAGGAAAACAAAAGGAGTGGTCTTCATAGGAAACCAGTGGGATGATAGTTGGTTAAAAAAAATAATATTCATTAATATTAAAAAAAAAATCAAAAAAATTCAAAAAATAATCACGAAAATATTCATGAAAATATTCAAGAAATATTCAAATGAATGATTGATTACAAAGATCATCAAATGTGATAAGGGGGGAAGGAAACCTGTGTTTGCCACATATCTTGCGTTCTACAATATTGCCAGGAAAACAAAAGGAGTGATCTTCTTAGGGAACCAGTGTGATGATGGTTGGTGAAATAAAAAATATTCAAAAAATATTCACGAAAATATTCACGGAAATATTCACGGAAATATTCACGGAAATATTCATGAAAATATTCAAGAAATATTCAAAGGAATGATTGATTACAAAGATCATCAAATGTGATAAGGGGGGAAGGAAACCTGTGTTTGCCACATATCTTGCGTTCTACAATATTGCCAGGAAAACAAAAGGAGTGGTCTTCATAGGGAACCAGTGTGATGATGGTTGGTGAAATAAAAAATATTCAAAAAATATTCACGGATATATTCACGGAAATATTCACGGAAATATTCATGAAAATATTCAAGAAATATGTTCGCCACATATCTTGCGTTCTACAATATTGCCAGGAAAACAAAAGGAGTGATCTTCATAGGGAACCAGTCCGATGATGGTTGGTGAAATTAAAAATATTAAAAAAAAAATCCAAAAAATATTCACGGAAATATTCAGGGAAATATTCAGGGAAATATTCACAGAAATATTCACGGAAATATTCATGAAAATATTCAAGAAATATTCAAAGGAATGATTGATTACAAAGATTATCAAATGTGATAAGGGGGGCAGGAAACCTGTGTTTTCCACATATCTTGCGTTCTACAATATTGCCAGGAAAACAAAAGGAGTGATCTTCATAGGGAACCAGTGTGATGATGGTTGGTGAAATAAAAAATGTTCAAAAAATAATCCAAAAAATATTCACGAAAATATTCACGGAAATATTCATGGAAATATTCACGGAAATATTCACGAAAATATTCATGAAAATATTCAAGAAATATTCAAAGGAATCATTGATTACAAAGATTATCAAATGTGATAAGGGGGAAGGAAACCTTTGTTTGCCACATATCTTGCGTTCTACAATATTGCCAGGAAAACAAAAGGAGTGATCTTCATAGGGAACCAGTGTGATGATGGTTGGTGAAATAAAAAATATTCAAAAAATATTCACGAAAATATTCACGGAAATATTCACGGAAATATTCACGGAAATATTCATGAAAATATTCAAGAAATATTCAAAGGAAAGATTGATTACAAAGATTATCAAATGTGATAAGGGGGGAAGGAAACCTGTGTTTGCCACATATCTTGCGTTCTACAATATTGCCAGGAAAACAAAAGGAGTGATCTTCTTAGGGAACCAGTGTGATGATGGTTGGTGAAATAAAAAATATTCAAAAAATATTCACGGAAATATTCATGAAAATATTCAAGAAATATTCAAAGGAATGATTGAATACAAAGATTAAAAAATGTGATAAGGGGGGAAGGAAACCTGTGTTTGCCAAATATCTTTCTTTCTACAATATTGCCAGGAAAACAAAAGGAGTGATCTTCTTAGGGAACCAGTGCGATGATGGTTGGTGAAATAAAAAATATTCAAAAAATAATCCAAAAAATATTCACGGAAATATTCACGGAAATATTCACGGAAATATTCACGGAAATATTCACGGAAATATTCATGAAAATATTCAAGAAATATTCAAAGGAAAGATTGATTACAAAGATTATCAAATGTGATAAGGGGGGAAGGAAACCTGTGTTTGCCACATATCTTGCGTTCTACAATATTGCCAGGAAAACAAAAGGAGTGATCTTCTTAGGGAACCAGTGTGATGATGGTTGGTGAAATAAAAAATATTCAAAAAATATTCACGGAAATATTCATGAAAATATTCACGGAAATATTCACGGAAATATTCATGAAAATATTCAAGAAATATTCAAAGGAATCATTGATTACAAAGATTATCAAATGTGATAAGGGGGAAGGAAACCTTTGTTTGCCACATATCTTGCGTTCTACAATATTGCCAGGAAAACAAAAGGAGTGATCTTCATAGGGAACCAGTGTGATGATGGTTGGTGAAATAAAAAATATTCAAAAAATATTCACGAAAATATTCACGGAAATATTCACGGAAATATTCACGGAAATATTCACGGAAATATTCACGGAAATATTCATGAAAATATTCAAGAAATATTCAAAGGAAAGATTGATTACAAAGATTATCAAATGTGATAAGGGGGGAAGGAAACCTGTGTTTGCCACATATCTTGCGTTCTACAATATTGCCAGGAAAACAAAAGGAGTGATCTTCTTAGGGAACCAGTGTGATGATGGTTGGTGAAATAAAAAATATTCAAAAAATATTCACGAAAATATTCACGGAAATATTCACGGAAATATTCAAGAAATATTCATGAAAATATTCAAGAAATATTCAAAGGAATGATTGAATACAAAGATTAAAAAATGTGTTAAGGGGGGAAGGAAACCTGTGTTTTCCACATATCTTGCGTTCTACAATATTGCCAGGAAAACAAAAGGAGTGATCTTCATAGGGAACCAGTGTGATGATGGTTGGTGAAATAAAAAATATTCAAAAAATAATCCAAAAAATATTCACGAAAATATACACGGAAATATTCATGGAAATATTCACGGAAATATTCACGAAAATATTCATGAAAATATTCAAGAAATATTCAAAGGAATCATTGATTACAAAGATTATCAAATGTGATAAGGGGGAAGGAAACCTGTGTTTGCCACATATCTTGCTTTCTACAATATTGCCAGGAAAACAAAAGGAGTGGTCTTCATAGGAAACCAGTGGGATGATAGTTGGTTAAAAAAAATAATATTCATTAATATTAAAAAAAAAATCAAAAAAATTCAAAAAATAATCACGAAAATATTCATGAAAATATTCAAGAAATATTCAAATGAATGATTGATTACAAAGATCATCAAATGTGATAAGGGGGGAAGGAAACCTGTGTTTGCCACATATCTTGCGTTCTACAATATTGCCAGGAAAACAAAAGGAGTGATCTTCTTAGGGAACCAGTGTGATGATGGTTGGTGAAATAAAAAATATTCAAAAAATATTCACGAAAATATTCACGGAAATATTCACGGAAATATTCACGGAAATATTCATGAAAATATTCAAGAAATATTCAAAGGAATGATTGATTACAAAGATTATCAAATGTGATAGGGGGGGAAGGAAACCTGTGTTTTCCACGTATCTTGCGTTCTACAATATTGCCAGGAAAACAAAAGGAGTGATCTTCATAGGGAACCAGTGTGATGATGGTTGGTGAAATAAAAAATATTCAAAAAATAATCCAAATAATATTCATGAAAATATTCATGGAAATATTCACGAAAATATTCATGAAAATATTCAAGAAATATGTTCGCCACATATCTTGCGTTCTACAATATTGCCAGGAAAACAAAAGGAGTGATCTTCATAGGGAACCAGTGTGATGATGGTTGGTGAAATAAAAAATATTCAAAAAATAATCCAAAACATATTCACGGAAATATTCACGGAAATATTCACGGAAATATTCACGGAAATATTCACGGAAATATTCATGAAAATATTCAAGAAATATTCAAAGGAAAGATTGATTACAAAGATTATCAAATGTGATAAGGGGGGAAGGAAACCTGTGTTTGCCACATATCTTGCGTTCTACAATATTGCCAGGAAAACAAAAGGAGTGATCTTCTTAGGGAACCAGTGTGATGATGGTTGGTGAAATAAAAAATATTCAAAAAATATTCACGAAAATATTCACGGAAATATTCACGGAAATATTCATGGAAATATTCACGGAAATATTCACGAAAATATTCATGAAAATATTCAAGAAATATTCAAAGGAATCATTGATTACAAAGATTATCAAATGTGATAAGGGGGAAGGAAACCTGTGTTTGCCACATATCTTGCTTTCTACAATATTTCCAGGAAAACAAAAGGAGTGATCTTCATAGGGAACCAGTGTGATGATGGTTGGTGAAATAAAAAATATTCAAAAAATAATCCAAAAAATATTCACGAAAATATTCACGGAAATATTCATGGAAATATTCACGGAAATATTCACGGAAATATTCATGAAAATATTCAAGAAATATTCAAAGGAATGATTGATTACAAAGATTATCAAATGTGATAAGGGGGGAAGGAAACCTGTGTTTGCCACATATCTTGCGTTCTACAATATTGCCAGGAAAACAAAAGGAGTGATCTTCATAGGGAACCAGTGTGATGATGGTTGGTGAAATAAAAAATGTTCAAAAAATAATCCAAAAAATATTCACGAAAATATTCACGGAAATATTCATGGAAATATTCACGGAAATATTCACGAAAATATTCATGAAAATATTCAAGAAATATTCAAAGGAATCATTGATTACAAAGATTATCAAATGTGATAAGGGGGAAGGAAACCTTTGTTTGCCACATATCTTGCGTTCTACAATATTGCCAGGAAAACAAAAGGAGTGATCTTCATAGGGAACCAGTGTGATGATGGTTGGTGAAATAAAAAATATTCAAAAAATATTCACGAAAATATTCACGGAAATATTCACGGAAATATTCACGGAAATATTCATGAAAATATTCAAGAAATATTCAAAGGAAAGATTGATTACAAAGATTATCAAATGTGATAAGGGGGGAAGGAAACCTGTGTTTGCCACATATCTTGCGTTCTACAATATTGCCAGGAAAACAAAAGGAGTGATCTTCTTAGGGAACCAGTGTGATGATGGTTGGTGAAATAAAAAATATTCAAAAAATATTCACGGAAATATTCATGAAAATATTCAAGAAATATTCAAAGGAATGATTGAATACAAAGATTAAAAAATGTGATAAGGGGGGAAGGAAACCTGTGTTTGCCAAATATCTTTCTTTCTACAATATTGCCAGGAAAACAAAAGGAGTGATCTTCTTAGGGAACCAGTGCGATGATGGTTGGTGAAATAAAAAATATTCAAAAAATAATCCAAAAAATATTCACGGAAATATTCACGGAAATATTCACGGAAATATTCACGGAAATATTCACGGAAATATTCATGAAAATATTCAAGAAATATTCAAAGGAAAGATTGATTACAAAGATTATCAAATGTGATAAGGGGGGAAGGAAACCTGTGTTTGCCACATATCTTGCGTTCTACAATATTGCCAGGAAAACAAAAGGAGTGATCTTCTTAGGGAACCAGTGTGATGATGGTTGGTGAAATAAAAAATATTCAAAAAATATTCACGGAAATATTCATGAAAATATTCACGGAAATATTCACGGAAATATTCATGAAAATATTCAAGAAATATTCAAAGGAATCATTGATTACAAAGATTATCAAATGTGATAAGGGGGAAGGAAACCTTTGTTTGCCACATATCTTGCGTTCTACAATATTGCCAGGAAAACAAAAGGAGTGATCTTCATAGGGAACCAGTGTGATGATGGTTGGTGAAATAAAAAATATTCAAAAAATATTCACGAAAATATTCACGGAAATATTCACGGAAATATTCACGGAAATATTCACGGAAATATTCACGGAAATATTCATGAAAATATTCAAGAAATATTCAAAGGAAAGATTGATTACAAAGATTATCAAATGTGATAAGGGGGGAAGGAAACCTGTGTTTGCCACATATCTTGCGTTCTACAATATTGCCAGGAAAACAAAAGGAGTGATCTTCTTAGGGAACCAGTGTGATGATGGTTGGTGAAATAAAAAATATTCAAAAAATATTCACGAAAATATTCACGGAAATATTCACGGAAATATTCAAGAAATATTCATGAAAATATTCAAGAAATATTCAAAGGAATGATTGAATACAAAGATTAAAAAATGTGTTAAGGGGGGAAGGAAACCTGTGTTTTCCACATATCTTGCGTTCTACAATATTGCCAGGAAAACAAAAGGAGTGATCTTCATAGGGAACCAGTGTGATGATGGTTGGTGAAATAAAAAATATTCAAAAAATAATCCAAAAAATATTCACGAAAATATACACGGAAATATTCATGGAAATATTCACGGAAATATTCACGAAAATATTCATGAAAATATTCAAGAAATATTCAAAGGAATCATTGATTACAAAGATTATCAAATGTGATAAGGGGGAAGGAAACCTGTGTTTGCCACATATCTTGCTTTCTACAATATTGCCAGGAAAACAAAAGGAGTGGTCTTCATAGGAAACCAGTGGGATGATAGTTGGTTAAAAAAAATAATATTCATTAATATTAAAAAAAAAATCAAAAAAATTCAAAAAATAATCACGAAAATATTCATGAAAATATTCAAGAAATATTCAAATGAATGATTGATTACAAAGATCATCAAATGTGATAAGGGGGGAAGGAAACCTGTGTTTGCCACATATCTTGCGTTCTACAATATTGCCAGGAAAACAAAAGGAGTGATCTTCTTAGGGAACCAGTGTGATGATGGTTGGTGAAATAAAAAATATTCAAAAAATATTCACGAAAATATTCACGGAAATATTCACGGAAATATTCACGGAAATATTCATGAAAATATTCAAGAAATATTCAAAGGAATGATTGATTACAAAGATTATCAAATGTGATAGGGGGGGAAGGAAACCTGTGTTTTCCACGTATCTTGCGTTCTACAATATTGCCAGGAAAACAAAAGGAGTGATCTTCATAGGGAACCAGTGTGATGATGGTTGGTGAAATAAAAAATATTCAAAAAATAATCCAAATAATATTCATGAAAATATTCATGGAAATATTCACGAAAATATTCATGAAAATATTCAAGAAATATGTTCGCCACATATCTTGCGTTCTACAATATTGCCAGGAAAACAAAAGGAGTGATCTTCATAGGGAACCAGTGTGATGATGGTTGGTGAAATAAAAAATATTCAAAAAATAATCCAAAACATATTCACGGAAATATTCACGGAAATATTCACGGAAATATTCACGGAAATATTCACGGAAATATTCATGAAAATATTCAAGAAATATTCAAAGGAAAGATTGATTACAAAGATTATCAAATGTGATAAGGGGGGAAGGAAACCTGTGTTTGCCACATATCTTGCGTTCTACAATATTGCCAGGAAAACAAAAGGAGTGATCTTCTTAAGGAACCAGTGTGATGATGGTTGGTGAAATAAAAAATATTCAAAAAATATTCACGAAAATATTCACGGAAATATTCACGGAAATATTCATGGAAATATTCACGGAAATATTCACGAAAATATTCATGAAAATATTCAAGAAATATTCAAAGGAATCATTGATTACAAAGATTATCAAATGTGATAAGGGGGAAGGAAACCTGTGTTTGCCACATATCTTGCTTTCTACAATATTTCCAGGAAAACAAAAGGAGTGATCTTCATAGGGAACCAGTGTGATGATGGTTGGTGAAATAAAAAATATTCAAAAAATAATCCAAAAAATCTTCACGAAAATATTCACGGAAATATTCATGGAAATATTCACGGAAATATTCACGGAAATATTCATGAAAATATTCAAGAAATATTCAAAGGAATGATTGATTACAAAGATTATCAAATGTGATAAGGGGGGAAGGAAACCTGTGTTTGCCACATATCTTGCGTTCTACAATATTGCCAGGAAAACAAAAGGAGTGATCTTCTTAGGGAACCAGTGTGATGATGGTTGGTGAAATAAAAAATATTCAAAAAATAATCCAAAAAATATTCACGAAAATATTCACGGAAATATTCATGGAAATATTCACGGAAATATTCACGGAAATATTCATGAAAATATTCAAGAAATATTCAAAGGAATGATTGATTACAAAGATTATCAAATGTGATAAGGGGGGCAGGAAACCTGTGTTTTCCACATATCTTGCGTTCTACAATATTGCCAGGAAAACAAAAGGAGTGATCTTCATAGGGAACCAGTGTGATGATGGTTGGTGAAATAAAAAATATTCAAAAAATAATCCAAAAAATATTCACGAAAATATTCACGGAAATATTCATGGAAATATTCACGGAAATATTCACGAAAATATTCATGAAAATATTCAAGAAATATTCAAAGGAATCATTGATTACAAAGATTATCAAATGTGATAAGGGGGAAGGAAACCTGTGTTTGCCACATATCTTGCTTTCTACAATATTTCCAGGAAAACAAAAGGAGTGATCTTCATAGGGAACCAGTCCGATGATGGTTGGTGAAATTAAAAACATTTAAAAAAAAATCCAAAAAATATTCACGAAAATATTCATGGAAATATTCACGGAAATATTCACGAAAATATTCATGAAAATATTCAAGAAATATTCAAATTAATGATTGATTAAAAAGATTAAAAAATGTGATAAGGGGGGAAGGAAACCTGTGTTTTCCACATATCTTGCGTTCTACAATATTGCCAGGAAAACAAAAGGAGTGATCTTCATAGGGAACCAGTGTGATGATGGTTGGTGAAATAAAGAATATTCAAAAAATAATCCAAAAAATATTCACGAAAATATTCATGGAAATATTCACGGAAATATTCACGAAAATATTCATGAAAATATTCAAGAAATATTCAAATTAATGATTGATTAAAAAGATTAAAAAATGTGATAAGGGGGGAAGGAAACCTGTGTTTTCCACATATCTTGCGTTCTACAATATTGCCAGGAAAACAAAAGGAGTGATCTTCATAGGGAACCAGTGTGATGATGGTTGGTAAAATAAAAAATATTCAAAAAATATTCACGAAAATATTCACGGAAATATTCACGGAAATATTCATGAAAATATTCAAGAAATATTCAAAGGAATGATTGAATACAAAGATTAAAAAATGTGATAAGGGGGGAAGGAAACCTTTGTTTGCCACATATCTTGCTTTCTACAATATTGCCAGGAAAACAAAAGGAGTGATCTTTATAGGGAACCAGTGTGATGATGGTTGGTGAAATCAAAAACATTAAAAAAATAATCCAAAAAATATTCACGGAAATATTCACGGAAATATTCATGAAAATATTCAAGAAATATTCAAAGGAAAGATTGATTACAAAGATTATCAAATGTGATAAGGGGGGAAGGAAACCTGTGTTTGCCACATATCTTGCGTTCTACAATATTGCCAGGAAAACAAAAGGAGTGATCTTCTTAGGGAACCAGTGTGATGATGGTTGGTGAAATAAAAAATATTCAAAAAATATTCACGAAAATATTCACGGAAATATTCACGGAAATATTCAAGAAATATTCATGAAAATATTCAAGAAATATTCAAAGGAATGATTGAATACAAAGATTAAAAAATGTGTTAAGGGGGGAAGGAAACCTGTGTTTTCCACATATCTTGCGTTCTACAATATTGCCAGGAAAACAAAAGGAGTGATCTTCATAGGGAACCAGTGTGATGATGGTTGGTGAAATAGAAAATATTCAAAAAATAATCCAAAAAATATTCACGAAAATATACACGGAAATATTCATGGAAATATTCACGGAAATATTCACGAAAATATTCATGAAAATATTCAAGAAATATTCAAAGGAATCATTGATTACAAAGATTATCAAATGTGATAAGGGGGAAGGAAACCTGTGTTTGCCACATATCTTGCTTTCTACAATATTTCCAGGAAAACAAAAGGAGTGATCTTCATAGGGAACCAGTGTGATGATGGTTGGTGAAATAAAAAATATTCAAAAAATAATCCAAAAAATATTCACGAAAATATCCACGGAAATATTCATGGAAATATTCACGGAAATATTCACGAAAATATTCATGAAAATATTCAAGAAATATTCAAAGGAATCATTGATTACAAAGATTATCAAATGTGATAAGGGGGAAGGAAACCTGTGTTTGCCACATATCTTGCTTTCTACAATATTGCCAGGAAAACAAAAGGAGTGATCTTCATAGGGAACCAGTCCGATGATGGTTGGTGAAATTAAAAATATAAAAAAAAAAATCCAAAAAATATTCACGGAAATATTCACGGAAATATTCATGGAAATATTCACGGAAATATTCACGAAAATATTCATGAAAATATTCAAGAAATATTCAAAGGAATCATTGATTACAAAGATTATCAAATGTGATAAGGGGGAAGGAAACCTGTGTTTGCCACATATCTTGCTTTCTACAATATTGCCAGGAAAACAAAAGGAGTGATCTTCATAGGGAACCAGTCCGATGATGGTTGGTGAAATTAAAAATATAAAAAAAAAAATCCAAAAAATATTCACGAAAATATTCACGGAAATATTTACGGAAATATTCATGAAAATATTCAAGAAATATGCAAAGGAATGATTGAATACAAAGATAAAAAAATGTGATAAGGGGGGAAGGAAACCTTTGTTTGCCACATATCTTGCTTTCTACAATATTGCCAGGAAAACAAAAGGAGTGATCTTTATAGGGAACCAGTGTGATGATGGTTGGTGAAATAAAAAATATTCAAAAAATAATCCAAAAAATATTCACGAAAATATTCACGGAAATATTCATGGAAATATTCACGGAAATATTCACGAAAATATTCATGAAAATATTCAAGAAATATTCAAAGGAATCATTGATTACAAAGATTATCAAATGTGATAAGGGGGAAGGAAACCTGTGTTTGCCACATATCTTGCTTTCTACAATATTGCCAGGAAAACAAAAGGAGTGATCTTCATAGGGAACCAGTGTGATGATGGTTGGTGAAATAAAAAATATTCAAAAAATATTCACGAAAATATTCACGGAAATATTCACGGAAATATTCACGGAAATATTCATGAAAATATTCAAGAAATATTCAAAGGAAAGATTGATTACAAAGATTATCAAATGTGATAAGGGGGGAAGGAAACCTGTGTTTGCCACATATCTTGCGTTCTACAATATTGCCAGGAAAACAAAAGGAGTGATCTTCTTAGGGAACCAGTGTGATGATGGTTGGTGAAATAAAAAATATTCAAAAAATATTCACGGAAATATTTATGAAAATATTCAAGAAATATTCAAAGGAATGATTGAATACAAAGATTAAAAAATGTGATAAGGGGGGAAGGAAACCTGTGTTTGCCAAATATCTTTCTTTCAACAATATTGCCAGGAAAACAAAAGGAGTGATCTTCTTAGGGAACCAGTGCGATGATGGTTGGTGAAATAAAAAATATTCAAAAAATAATCCAAAAAATATTCACGGAAATATTCACGGAAATATTCACGGAAATATTCACGGAAATATTCATGAAAATATTCAAGAAATATTCAAAGGAAAGATTGATTACAAAGATTATCAAATGTGATAAGGGGGGAAGGAAACCTGTGTTTGCCACATATCTTGCGTTCTACAATATTGCCAGGAAAACAAAAGGAGTGATCTTCTTAGGGAACCAGTGTGATGATGGTTGGTGAAATAAAAAATATTCAAAAAATATTCACGGAAATATTCATGAAAATATTCACGGAAATATTCACGGAAATATTCATGAAAATATTCAAGAAATATTCAAAGGAATGATTGAATACAAAGATTAAAAAATGTGATAAGGGGGGAAGGAAACCTGTGTTTGCCAAATATCTTTCTTTCTACAATATTGCCAGGAAAACAAAAGGAGTAATCTTCTTAGGGAACCAGTGCGATGATGGTTGGTGAAATAAAAAATATTCAAAAAATAATCCAAAAAATATTCACGAAAATATTCACGGAAATATTCATGGAAATATTCACGGAAATATTCACGAAAATATTCATGAAAATATTCAAGAAATATTCAAAGGAATCATTGATTACAAAGATTATCAAATGTGATAAGGGGGGAAGGAAACCTGTGTTTGCCACATATCTTGCTTTCTACAATATTGCCAGGAAAACAAAAGGAGTGATCTTCATAGGGAACCAGTCCGATGATGGTTGGTGAAATTCAAAATATTTAAAAAAAAATCCAAAAAATATTCACGGAAATATTCACGGAAATATTCACGGAAATATTCACGGAAATATTCATGAAAATATTCAAGAAATATTCAAAGGAATGATTGATTACAAAGATTATCAAATGTGATAAGGGGGAAGGAAACCTGTGTTTGCCACATATCTTGCTTTCTACAATATTGCCAGGAAAACAAAAGGAGTGATCTTCATAGGGAACCAGTCCGATGATGGTTGGTGAAATAAAAAATATTCAAAAAATAATCCAAAAAATATTCACGGAAATATTCAAGAAATATTCAAAGGAATGATTGAATACAAAGATTAAAAAATGTGATAAGGGGGGAAGGAAACCTTTGTTTGCCACATATCTTGCTTTCTACAATATTGCCAGGAAAACAAAAGGAGTGATCTTTATAGGGAACCAGTGTGATGATGGTTGGTGAAATCAAAAAAATAATCCAAAAAATATTCACGGAAATATTCACGGAAATATTCACGGAAATATTCACGGAAATATTCATGAAAATATTCAAGAAATATTCAAAGGAAAGATTGATTACAAAGATTATCAAATGTGATAAGGGGGGAAGGAAACCTGTGTTTGCCACATATCTTGCGTTCTACAATATTGCCAGGAAAACAAAAGGAGTGATCTTCTTAGGGAACCAGTGTGATGATGGTTGGTGAAATAAAAAATATTCAAAAAATATTCACGGAAATATTCATGAAAATATTCAAGAAATATTCAAAGGAATGATTGAATACAAAGATTAAAAAATGTGATAAGGGGGGAAGGAAACCTGTGTTTGCCAAATATCTTTCTTTCTACAATATTGCCAGGAAAACAAAAGGAGTGATCTTCTTAGGGAACCAGTGCGATGATGGTTGGTGAAATCAAAAATATTCAAAAAATAATCCAAAAAATATTCACGGAAATATTCACGGAAATATTCACGGAAATATTCAAGGAAATATTCATGAAAATATTCAAGAAATATTCAAAGGAAAGATTGATTACAAAGATTATCAAATGTGATAAGGGGGGAAGGAAACCTGTGTTTGCCACATATCTTGCGTTCTACAATATTGCCAGGAAAACAAAAGGAGTGATCTTCTTAGGGAACCAGTGCGATGATGGTTGGTGAAATAAAAAATATTCAAAAAATAATCCAAAAAATATTCACGAAAATATTCACGGAAATATTCATGGAAATATTCACGGAAATATTCACGAAAATATTCATGAAAATATTCAAGAAATATTCAAAGGAATCATTGATTACAAAGATTATCAAATGTGATAAGGGGGAAGGAAACCTGTGTTTGCCACATATCTTGCTTTCTACAATATTGCCAGGAAAACAAAAGGAGTGATCTTCATAGGGAACCAGTCCGATGATGGTTGGTGAAATTAAAAATATTTTTAAAAAAATCCAAAAAATATTCACGGAAATATTCACGGACATATTCACGGAAATATTCACGGAAATATTCACGGCAATATTCATGAAAATATTCAAGAAATATTCAAAGGAATGATTGATTACAAAGATTATCAAATGTGATAAGGGGGAAGGAAACCTGTGTTTGCCACATATCTTGCTTTCTACAATATTGCCAGGAAAACAAAAGGAGTGATCTTCATAGGGAACCAGTCCGATGATGGTTGGTGAAATAAAAAATATTCAAAAAATAATCCAAAAAATATTCACGAAAATATACACAGAAATATTCATGGAAATATTCACGGAAATATTCACGAAAATATTCATGAAAATATTCAAGAAATATTCAAAGGAATCATTGATTACAAAGATTATCAAATGTGATAAGGGGGAAGGAAACCTGTGTTTGCCACATATCTTGCTTTCTACAATATTTCCAGGAAAACAAAAGGAGTGATCTTCATAGGGAACCAGTGTGATGATGGTTGGTGAAATAAAAAATATTCAAAAAATATTCACGAAAATATTCACGGAAATATTTACGGAAATATTCATGAAAATATTCAAGAAATATTCAAAGGAATGATTGAATACAAAGATTAAAAAATGTGATAAGGGGGGAAGGAAACCTTTGTTTGCCACATATCTTGCTTTCTACAATATTGCCAGGAAAACAAAAGGAGTGATCTTTATAGGGAACCAGTGTGATGATGGTTGGTGAAATCAAAAATATTAAAAAAATAATCCAAAAAATATTCACGGAAATATTCACGGAAATATTCACGGAAATATTCACGGAAATATTCACGGAAATATTCATGAAAATATTCAAGAAATATTCAAAGGAATGATTGATTACAAAGATTATCAAATGTGATAAGGGGAGAAAGAAACCTGTGTTTGCCACATATCTTGCGTTCTACAATATTGCCAGGAAAACAAAAGGAGTGATCTTCTTAGGGAACCAGTGTGATGATGGTTGGTGAAATAAAAAATATTCAAAAAATAATCCAAAAAATATTCACGAAAATATTCACGGAAATATTCATGGAAATATTCACGGAAATATTCACGAAAATATTCATGAAAATATTCAAGAAATATTCAAAGGAATCATTGATTACAAAGATTATCAAATGTGATAAGGGGGAAGGAAACCTGTGTTTGCCACATATCTTTCTTTCTACAATATTGCCAGGAAAACAAAAGTAGTGATATTCATAGGGAACCAGTCCGATGATGGTTGGTGAAATTAAAAATATTAAAAAAAAAATCCAAAAAATATTCACGGAAATATTCACGGAAATATTCAGGGAAATATTCACAGAAATATTCACAGAAATATTCACGGAAATATTCATGAAAATATTCAAGAAATATTCAAAGGAATGATTGATTACAAAGATTATCAAATGTGATAAGGGGGGCAGGAAACCTGTGTTTTCCACATATCTTGCGTTCTACAATATTGCCAGGAAAACAAAAGGAGTGATCTTCATAGGGAACCAGTGTGATGATGGTTGGTGAAATAAAAAATATTCAAAAAATAATCCAAAAAATATTCACGAAAATATTCACGGAAATATTCACGAAAATATTCATGAAAATATTCAAGAAATATTCAAAGGAATGATTGATTACAAAGATTATCAAATGTGATAAGGGGGGCAGGAAACCTGTGTTTTCCACATATCTTGCGTTCTACAATATTGCCAGGAAAACAAAAGGAGTGATCTTCATAGGGAACCAGTGTGATGATGGTTGGTGAAATAAAAAATATTCAAAAAATAATCCAAAAAATATTCACGAAAATATTCACGGAAATATTCATGGAAATATTCACGGAAATATTCACGAAAATATTCAAGAAATATTCAAAGGAATGATTGAATACAAAGATTAAAAAATGTGATAAGGGGGGAAGGAAACCTGTGTTTTCCACATATCTTGCGTTCTACAATATTGCCAGGAAAACAAAAGGAGTGATCTTCATAGGGAACCAGTGTGATGATGGTTGGTGAAATAAAGAATATTCAAAAAATAATCCAAAAAATATTCACGAAAATATTCATGGAAATATTCACGGAAATATTCACGAAAATATTCATGAAAATATTCAAGAAATATTCAAATTAATGATTGATTAAAAAGATTAAAAAATGTGATAAGGGGGGAAGGAAACCTGTGTTTTCCACATATCTTGCGTTCTACAATATTGCCAGGAAAACAAAAGGAGTGATCTTCATAGGGAACCAGTGTGATGATGGTTGGTGAAATAAAAAATATTCAAAAAATATTCACAAAAATATTCACGGAAATATTCACGGAAATATTCATGAAAATATTCAAGAAATATTCAAAGGAATGATTGATTACAAAGATTATCAAATGTGATAAGGGGGAAGGAAACCTTTGTTTGCCACATATCTTGCTTTCTACAATATTGCCAGGAAAACAAAAGGAGTGATCTTCATAGGGAACCAGTGTGATGATGGTTGGTGAAATAAAAAATATTCAAAAAATATTCACGGAAATATTCATGAAAATATTCAAGAAATATTCAAAGGAATGATTGAATACAAAGATTAAAAAATGTGATAAGGGGGGAAGGAAACCTGTGTTTGCCAAATATCTTTCTTTCTACAATATTGCCAGGAAAACAAAAGGAGTGATCTTCTTAGGGAACCAGTGCGATGATGGTTGGTGAAATAAAAAATATTCAAAAAATAATCCAAAAAATATTCACGGAAATATTCACGGAAATATTCACGGAAATATTCACGGAAATATTCATGAAAATATTCAAGAAATATTCAAAGGAAAGATTGATTACAAAGATTATCAAATGTGATAAGGGGGGAAGGAAACCTGTGTTTGCCACATATATTGCGTTCTACAATATTGCCAGGAAAACAAAAGGAGTGATCTTCTTAGGGAACCAGTGTGATGATGGTTGGTGAAATAAAAAATATTCAAAAAATATTCACGGAAATATTCATGAAAATATTCACGGAAATATTCACGGAAATATTCATGAAAATATTCAAGAAATATTCAAAGGAATGATTGAATACAAAGATTAAAAAATGTGATAAGGGGGGAAGGAAACCTGTGTTTGCCAAATATCTTTCTTTCTACAATATTGCCAGGAAAACAAAAGGAGTGATCTTCTTAGGGAACCAGTGCGATGATGGTTGGTGAAATAAAAAATATTCAAAAAATAATCCAAAAAATATTCACGAAAATATTCACGGAAATATTCATGGAAATATTCACGGAAATATTCACGAAAATATTCATGAAAATATTCAAGAAATATTCAAAGGAATCATTGATTACAAAGATTATCAAATGTGATAAGGGGGAAGGAAACCTGTGTTTGCCACATATCTTGCTTTCTACAATATTGCCAGGAAAACAAAAGGAGTGATCTTCATAGGGAACCAGTCCGATGATGGTTGGTGAAATTCAAAATATTTAAAAAAAAATCCAAAAAATATTCACGGAAATATTCACGGAAATATTCACGGAAATATTCACGGAAATATTCATGAAAATATTCAAGAAATATTCAAAGGAATGATTGATTACAAAGATTATCAAATGTGATAAGGGGGAAGGAAACCTGTGTTTGCCACATATCTTGCTTTCTACAATATTGCCAGGAAAACAAAAGGAGTGATCTTCATAGGGAACCAGTCCGATGATGGTTGGTGAAATAAAAAATATTCAAAAAATAATCCAAAAAATATTTACGGAAATATTCAAGAAATATTCAAAGGAATGATTGAATACAAAGATTAAAAAATGTGATAAGGGGGGAAGGAAACCTTTGTTTGCCACATATCTTGCTTTCTACAATATTGCCAGGAAAACAAAAGGAGTGATCTTCATAGGGAACCAGTGTGATGATGGTTGGTGAAATCAAAAATATTAAAAAAATAATCCAAAAAATATTCACGGAAATATTCACGGAAATATTCACGGAAATATTCATGAAAATATTCAAGAAATATTCAAAGGAATGATTGATTACAAAGATTATCAAATGTGATAAGGGGGGAAGGAAACCTGTGTTTTCCACATATCTTGCGTTCTACAATATTGCCAGGAAAACAAAAGGAGTGATCTTCATAGGGAACCAGTGTGATGATGGTTGGTGAAATAAAGAATATTAAAAAAAAATCCAAAAAATATTCACGAAAATATTCATGGAAATATTCACGGAAATATTCACGAAAATATTCATGGAAATATTCACGGAAATATTCACGAAAATATTCATGAAAATATTCAAGAAATATTCAAATTAATGATTGATTAAAAAGATTCAAAAATGTGATAAGGGGGGAAGGAAACCTTTGTTTGCCACATATCTTGCGTTCTACAATATTGCCAGGAAAACAAAAGGAGTGATCTTCTTAGGGAACCAGTGTGATGATGGTTGGTGAAATAAAAAATATTCAAAAAATATTCACGAAAATATTCACGGAAATATTCACGAAAATATTCATGAAAATATTCAAGAAATATTCAAATTAATGATTGATTAAAAAGATTCAAAAATGTGATAAGGGGGGAAGGAAACCTTTGTTTGCCACATATCTTGCGTTCTACAATATTGCCAGGAAAACAAAAGGAGTGATCTTCTTAGGGAACCAGTGTGATGATGGTTGGTGAAATAAAAAATATTCAAAAAATATTTACGAAAATATTCACGGAAATATTCACGGAAATATTCATGAAAATATTCAAGAAATATTCAAAGGAATGATTGAATACAAAGATTAAAAAATGTGATAAGGGGGAAAGGAAACCTTTGTTTGCCACATATCTTGCTTTCTACAATATTGCCAGGAAAATAAAAGGAGTGGTCTTCATAGGGAACCAGTCCGATGATGGTTGGTGAAATAAAAAATATTCAAAAAATAATCCAAAAAATATTCACGGAAATATTCACGGAAATATTCACGAAAAAAAACAAGAAATATTCAAAGGAAAAGATTGATTACAAAGATTATCAAATGTGATAAGGGGGAAAGGAAACCTGTGTTTTCCACATATCTTGCGTTCTACAATATTGCCAGGAAAACAAAAGGAGTGATCTTCATAGGAAACCAGTGGGATGATAGTTGGTTAAAAAAAAAAAAAATTCATTAATATTAAAAAAAAATTCAAAAAAATTCAAAAAATAATCCCGAAAATATTTATGAAAATATTCAAGAAATATTCAAAGGAATGATTGATTACAAAGATTATCAAATGTGATAAGGGGGAAGGAAACCTGTGTTTTCCACATATCTTGCGTTCTACAATATTGCCAGGAAAACAAAAGGAGTGATCTTCTTAGGGAACCAGTGTGATGATGGTTGGTGAAATAAAAAATATTCAAAAAATATTTACGAAAATATTCACGGAAATATTCACGGAAATATTCATGAAAATATTCAAGAAATATTTAAAGGAATGATTGAATACAAAGATTAAAAAATGTGATAAGGGGGAAAGGAAACCTTTGTTTGCCACATATCTTGCTTTCTACAATATTGCCAGGAAAATAAAAGGAGTGGTCTTCATAGGGAACCAGTCCGATGATGGTTGGTGAAATAAAAAATATTCAAAAAATAATCCAAAAAATATTCACGGAAATATTCACGGAAATATTCACGAAAAAAAACAAGAAATATTCAAAGGAAAAGATTGATTACAAAGATTATCAAATGTGATAAGGGGGAAAGGAAACCTGTGTTTTCCACATATCTTGCGTTCTACAATATTGCCAGGAAAACAAAAGGAGTGATCTTCATAGGAAACCAGTGGGATGATAGTTGGTTAAAAAAAAAAAAAATTCATTAATATTAAAAAAAAATTCAAAAAAATTCAAAAAATAATCCCGAAAATATTTATGAAAATATTCAAGAAATATTCAAAGGAATGATTGATTACAAAGATTATCAAATGTGATAAGGGGGAAGGAAACCTGTGTTTTCCACATATCTTGCGTTCTACAATATTGCCAGGAAAACCAAAGGAGTGATCTTCATAGGGAACCAGTGTGATGATGGTTGGTGAAAAAAAAAATATTCAAAAAATAATCCAAATAATATTCACAAAAATATTCATGGAAATATTCACGAAAATATTCACGAAAATATTCATGAAAATATTCAAGAAATATTCAAATTAATGATTGATTAAAAAGATTAAAAAATGTGATAAGGGGGGAAGGAAACCTTTGTTTGCCACATATCTTGCGTTCTACAATATTGCCAGGAAAACAAAAGGAGTGATCTTCTTAGGGAACCAGTGTGATGATGGTTGGTGAAATAAAAAATATTCAAAAAATATTCACGGAAATATTCACGGAAATATTCATGAAAATATTCAAGAAATATTCAAAGGAAAGATTGATTACAAAGATTATCAAATGTGATAAGGGGGGAAAGAAACCTGTGTTCGCCACATATCTTGCGTTCTACAATATTGCCAGGAAAACAAAAGGAGTGATCTTCTTAGGGAACCAGTGTGATGATGGTTGGTAAAATAAAAAATATTCAAAAAATAATCCAAAAAATATTCACGGAAATATTCGCGGAAATATTCATGAAAATATTCAAGAAATATTCAAAGGAAAGATTGATTACAAAGATTATCAAATGTGATAAGGGGGGAAGGAAACCTGTGTTTGCCACATATCTTGCTTTCTACAAAATTGCCAGGAAAACAAAAGGAGTGCTCTTTATAGGGAACCAGTGTGATTATGGTTGGTGAAATCAAAAATATTAAAAAAATAATCCAAAAAATATTCACGGAAATATTCACGGCAATATTCACGGAAATATTCACGGTAATATTCATGAAAATATTCAAGAAATATTCAAAGGAAAGATTGATTACAAAGATTATCAAATGTGATAAGGGGGGAAGGAAACCTGTGTTTGCCACATATCTTGCGTTCTACAATATTGCCTGGAAAACAAAAGGAGTGATCTTCTTAGGGAACCAGTGTGATGATGGTTGGTGAGATAAAAAATATTCAAAAAATATTCACGAAAATATTCACGGAAATATTCATGGGAATATTCACGGAAATATTCACGAAAATATTCATGAAAATATTCAAGAAATATTCAAAGGAATCATTGATTACAAAGATTATCAAATGTGATGAGGGGGAAGGAAACCTGTGTTTGCCACATATCTTGCTTTCTACAATATTGCCAGGAAAACAAAAGGAGTGATCTTCATAGGGAACCAGTCCGATGATGGTTGGTGAAATTGAAAATATTCAAAAAATATTCACGGAAATATTCACGGAAATATTCACGGAAATATTCACGGAAATATTCATGAAAATATTCAAGAAATATTCAAAGGAAAGATTGATTACAAAGATTATCAAATGTGATAAGGGGGGAAGGAAACCTGTGTTTGCCACATATCTTGCGTTCTACAATATTGCCAGGAAAACAAAAGGAGTGATCTTCTTAGGGAACCAGTGTGATGATGGTTGGTGAAATAAAAAATATTCAAAAAATATTCACGGAAATATTCATGAAAATATTCAAGAAATATTCAAAGGAATGATTGAATACAAAGATTAAAAAATGTGATAAGGGGGGAAGGAAACCTGTGTTTTCCACATATCTTGCGTTCTACAATATTGCCAGGAAAACAAAAGGAGTGATCTTCATAGGGAACCAGTGTGATGATGGTTGGTGAAATAAAAAATATTCAAAAAAAAATCCAAAAAATATTCACGGAAATATTCACGGAAATATTCACGGAAATATTCACAGAAATATTCACGGAAATATCATGAAAATATTCAAGAAATATTCAAAGGAATGATTGATTACAAAGATTATCAAATGTGATAAGGGGGGAAGGAAACCTGTGTTTTCCACATATCTTGCGTTCTACAATATTGCCAGGAAAACAAAAGGAGTGATCTTCATAGGGAACCAGTGTGATGATGGTTGGTGAAATAAAAAATATTAAAAAAATAATCCAAAAAATATTCACGGAAATATTCACGGAAATATTCACGAAAATATTCACGAAAATATTCACGAAAATATTCACGAAAATATTCACGAAAATATTCAAGAAATATTCAAAGGAATCATTGATTACAAAGATTATCAAATGTGATAAGGGGAAAGGAAACCTGTGTTTGCCACATATCTTGCTTTCTACAATATTGCCAGGAAAACAAAAGGAGTGGTCTTCATAGGAAACCAGTGGGATGATAGTTGGTTAAAAAAATAATATTCAAAAAATAATCCAAAAAATATTGACGAAAATATTCACGGAAATATTCATGGAAATATTCACGGAAATATTCACGAAAATATTCATGAAAATATTCAAGAAATATTCAAAGGAATCATTGATTACAAAGATTATCAAATGTGATAAGGGGGAAGGAAACCTGTGTTTGCCACATATCTTGCTTTCTACAATATTGCCAGGAAAACAAAAAGAGTGATCTTCATAGGGAACCAGTCCGATGATGGTTGGTGAAATTAAAAATATTCAAAAAATATTCACGAAAATATTCACGGAAATATTCACGGAAATATTCATGAAAATATTCAAGAAATATTCAAAGGAATGATTGAATACAAAGATTAAAAAATGTGATAAGGGGGGAAGGAAACCTTTGTTTGCCACATATCTTGCTTTCTACAATATTGCCAGGAAAAAAAAAGGAGTGATCTTTATAGGGAACCAGTGTGATGATGGTTGGTGAAATAAAAAATATTCAAAAAATAATCCAAAAAATATTCACGGAAATATTCACGGAAATATTCACGGAAATATTCATGAAAATATTTAAGAAATATTCAAAGGAAAGATTGATTACAAAGATTATCAAATGTGATAAGGGGGGAAGGAAACCTGTGTTTGCCACATATCTTGCGTTCTACAATATTGCCAGGAAAACAAAAGGAGTGATCTTCTTAGGGAACCAGTGTGATGATGGTTGGTGAAATAAAAAATATTCAAAAAATATTCACGGAAATATTCATGAAAATATTCAAGAAATATTCAAAGGAATGATTGAATACAAAGATTAAAAAATGTGATAAGGGGGGAAGGAAACCTGTGTTTTCCACATATCTTGCGTTCTACAATATTGCCAGGAAAACAAAAGGAGTGATCTTCATAGGGAACCAGTGTGATGATGGTTGGTGAAATAAAAAATATTCAAAAAAAAATCCAAAAAATATTCACGGAAATATTCTCGGAAATATTCACGGAAATATTCACGGAAATATTCACAGAAATATTCACGGAAATATTCATGAAAATATTCAAGAAATATTCAAAGGAATCATTGATTACAAAGATTATCAAATGTGATAAGGGGGGAAGGAAACCTGTGTTTTCCACATATCTTGCGTTCTACAATATTGCCAGGAAAACAAAAGGAGTGATCTTCATAGGGAACCAGTGTGATGATGGTTGGTGAAATAAAAAATATTCAAAAAATAATCCAAAAAATATTCACGGAAATATTTACGGAAATATTCACGAAAATATTCACGAAAATATTCACGAAAATATTCATGAAAATATTCAAGAAATATTCAAAGGAATCATTGATTACAAAGATTATCAAATGTGATAAGGGGGAAGGAAACCTGTGTTTGCCACATATCTTGCTTTCTACAATATTGCCAGGAAAACAAAAGGAGTGATCTTCATAGGGAACCAGTCCGATGATGGTTGGTGAAATTAAAAACATTTTTAAAAAAATCCAAAAAATATTCACGGAAATATTCACGGAAATATTCACGAAAATATTCATGAAAATATTCAAGAAATATTCAAAGGAATCATTGATTACAAAGATTATCAAATGTGATAAGGGGGAAGGAAACCTGTGTTTGCCACATATCTTGCTTTCTACAATATTGCCAGGAAAACAAAAGGAGTGATCTTTATAGGGAACCAGTGTGATGATGGTTGGTGAAATAAAGAATATTCAAAAACAAATCCAAAAAATATTCACGAAAATATTCATGGAAATATTCACGGAAATATTCACGAAAATATTCATGAAAATATTCAAGAAATATTCATATTAATGATTGATTAAAAAGATTAAAAAATGTGATAAGGGGGGAAGGAAACCTGTGTTTTCCACATATCTTGCGTTCTACAATATTGCCAGGAAAACAAAAGGAGTGATCTTCATAGGGAACCAGTGTGATGATGGTTGGTGAAATAAAAAATATTCAAAAAATATTCACGAAAATATTCACGGAAATATTCACGGAAATATTCATGAAAATATTCAAGAAATATTCAAAGGAATGATTGAATACAAAGATTAAAAAATGTGATAAGGGGGGAAGGAAACCTTTGTTTGCCACATATCTTGCTTTCTACAATATTGCCAGGAAAACAAAAGGAGGGAACCAGTGTGATGATGGTTGGTGAAATAAAGAATATTAAAAAAAAATCCAAAAAATATTCACGAAAATATTCATGGAAATATTCACGGAAATATTCACGAAAATATTCATGAAAATATTCAAGAAATATTCAAATTAATGATTGATTAAAAAGATTCAAAAATGTGATAAGGGGGGAAGGAAACCTTTGTTTGCCACATATCTTGCGTTCTACAATATTGCCAGGAAAACAAAAGGAGTGATCTTCTTAGGGAACCAGTGTGATGATGGTTGGTGAAATAAAAAATATTCAAAAAATATTTACGAAAATATTCACGGAAATATTCACGGAAATATTCATGAAAATATTCAAGAAATATTCAAAGGAATGATTGAATACAAAGATTAAAAAATGTGATAAGGGGGGAAGGAAACCTTTGTTTGCCACATATCTTGCTTTCTACAATATTGCCAGGAAAACAAAAGGAGTGATCTTTATAGGGAACCAGTGTGATGATGGTTGGTGAAATCCAAAATATTAAAAAAATAATCCAAAAGATATTCACGGAAATATTCACGGAAATATTCACGGAAATATTCATGAAAATATTCAAGAAATATTCAAAGGAAAGATTGATTACAAAGATTATCAAATGTGATAAGGGGGGAAGGAAAGCTGTGTTTGCCACATATATTGCGTTCTACAATATTGCCAGGAAAACAAAAGGAGTGATCTTCATAGGGAACCAGTGTGATGATGGTTGATGAAATCAAAAATATTCAAAAAATAATCCAAAAAATATTCACGGAAATATTCACGGAAATATTCACGGAAATATTCACGGAAATATTCATGAAAATATTCAAGAAATATTCAAAGGAAAGATTGATTACAAAGATTATCAAATGTGATAAGGGGGGAAGGAAACCTGTGTTTGCCACATATCTTGCGTTCTACAATATTGCCAGGAAAACAAAAGGAGTGATCTTCTTAGGGAACCAGTGTGATGATGGTTGGTGAAATAAAAAATATTCAAAAAATATTCACGAAAATATTCACGGAAATATTCACGGAAATATTCAAGAAATATTCAAAGGAATGATTAAATACAAAGATTAAAAAATGTGATAAGGGGGTAAGGAAACCTTTGTTTGCCACATATCTTGCTTTCTACAATATTGCCAGGAAAACAAAAGGAGTGGTCTTCATAGGAAACCAGTGGGATGATAGTTGGTTAAAAAAATAATATTCAAAAAATAAACCAAAAAATATTCACGGAAATATTCATGGAAATATTCATGAAAATATTCAAGAAATATTCAAAGGAATGATTGAATACAAAGATTAAAAAATGTGATAAGCGGGGAAGGAAACCTTTGTTTGCCACATATCTTGCTTTCTACAATATTGCCAGGAAAACAAAAGGAGTGATCTTCTTAGGGAACCAGTGTGATGATGGTTGGTGAAATTAAAAATATTCAAAAAATATTCACGAAAATATTCACGGAAATATTCACGGAAATATTCATGAAAATATTCAAGAAATATTCAAAGGAATGATTGAATACAAAGATTAAAAAATGTGATAAGGGGGGAAGGAAACCTTTGTTTGCCACATATCTTGCTTTCTACAATATTGCCAGGAAAACAAAAGGAGTGATCTTAATAGGGAACCAGTCCGATGATGGTTGGTGAAATTAAAAATATTCAAAAAATATTCAAAAAATATTCACGAAAATATTCACGGAAATATTCACGGAAATATTCATGAAAATATTCAAGAAATATTCAAAGGAATGATTGAATACAAAGATTAAAAAATGTGATAAGGGGGGAAGGAAACCTTTGTTTGCCACATATCTGGCTTTCTACAATATTGCCAGGAAAACAAAAGGAGTGATCTTTATAGGGAACCAGTGTGATGATGGTTGGTGAAATAAAAAATATTCAAAAAATAACCCAAAAAATATTCACGGAAATATTCACGGAAATATTCATGAAAATATTTAAGAAATATTCAAAGGAAAGATTGATTACAAAGATTATCAAATGTGATAAGGGGGGAAGGAAACCTGTGTTTGCCACATATCTTGCTTTCTACAATATTGCCAGGAAAACAAAAGGAGTGGTCTTCATAGGAAACCAGTGGGATGATAGTTGGTTAAAAAAATAATATTCAAAAAATAATCCAAAAAATATTCACGAAAATATTCACGGAAATATTCACGGAAATATTCATGGAAATATTCACGGAAATATTCACGAAAATATTCATGAAAATATTCAAGAAATATTCAAAGGAATCATTGATTACAAAGATTATCAAATGTGATAAGGGGGAAGGAAACCTGTGTTTGCCACATATCTTGCTTTCTACAATATTGCCAGGAAAACAAAAAGAGTGATCTTCATAGGGAACCAGTCCGATGATGGTTGGTGAAATTAAAAATATTCAAAAATTATTCAAAAAATATTCACGAAAATATTCACGGAAATATTCACGGAAATATTCACGGAATTATTCATGAAAATATTCAAGAAATATTCAAAGGAATGATTGAATACAAAGATTAAAAAATGTGATAAGGGGGGAAGGAAACCTTTGTTTGCCACATATCTTGCTTTCTACAATATTGTCAGGAAAACAAAAGGAGTGATCTTTATAGGGAACCAGTGTGATGATGGTTGGTGAAATCAAAAATATTAAAAAAATAATCCAAAAAATATTCACGGAAATATTCACGGAAATATTCACGGAAATATTCACGGAAATATTCACGGAAATATTCATGAAAATATTCAAGAAATATTCAAAAGAAAGATTGATTACAAAGATTATCAAATGTGATAAGGGGGGAAGGAAACCTGTGTTTGCCACATATCTTGCGTTCTACAATATTGCCAGGAAAACAAAAGGAGTGATCTTCTTAGGGAACCAGTGCGATGATGGTTGGTGAAATAAAAAATATTCAAAAAATAATCCAAAAAATATTCACGAAAATATTCACGGAAATATTCATGGAAATATTCACGGAAATATTCACGAAAATATTCATGAAAATATTCAAGAAATATTCAAAGGAATCATTGATTACAAAGATTATCAAATGTGATAAGGGGGAAGGAAACCTGTGTTTGCCACATATCTGGCTTTCTACAATATTTCCAGGAAAACAAAAGGAGTGATCTTCATAGGGAACCAGTCCGATGATGGTTGGTGAAATTAAAAATATTTTTAAAAAAATCCAAAAAATATTCACGGAAATATTCACAGAAATATTCACGGGAATATTCATGAAAATATTCAAGAAATATTCAAAAAAATGATTGATTACAAAGATTATCAAATGTGATAAGGGGGGAAGGAAACCTGTGTTTTCCACATATCTTGCGTTCTACAATATTGCCAGGAAAACAAAAGGAGTGATCTTCATAGGGAACCAGTGGTGAAATAAAGAATATTCAAAAAATAATCCAAAAAATATTCACGAAAATATTCATGAAAATATTCAAGAAATATTCAAAGGAATCATTGATTACAAAGATTATCAAATGTGATAAGGGGGAAGGAAACCTGTGTTTTCCACATATCTTGCGTTCTACAATATTGCCAGGAAAACAAAAGGAGTGATCTTCATAGGGAACCAGTGTGATGATGGTTGGTGAAATCAAAAATATTCAAAAAATAATCCAAAAAATATTCACGGAAATATTCACGGAAATATTCACGGAAATATTCATGAAAATATTCAAGAAATATTCAAAGGAAAGATTGATTACAAAGATTATCAAATGTGATAAGGGGGGAAGGAAACCTGTGTTTGCCACATATCTTGCGTTCTACAATATTGCCAGGAAAACAAAAGGAGTGATCTTCTTAGGGAACCAGTGTGATGATGGTTGGTGAAATAAAAAATATTCAAAAAATATTCACGAAAATATTCACGGAAATATTCACGGAAATATTCAAGAAATATTCAAAGGAATGATTGAATACAAAGATTAAAAAATGTGATAAGGGGGTAAGGAAACCTTTGTTTGCCACATATCTTGCTTTCTACAATATTGCCAGGAAAACAAAAGGAGTGGTCTTCATAGGAAACCAGTGGGATGATAGTTGGTTAAAAAAATAATATTCAAAAAATAAACCAAAAAATATTCACGGAAATATTCATGGAAATATTCATGAAAATATTCAAGAAATATTCAAAGGAATCATTGATTACAAAGATTAAAAAATGTGATAAGCGGGGAAGGAAACCTTTGTTTGCCACATATCTTGCTTTCTACAATATTGCCAGGAAAACAAAAGGAGTGATCTTCTTAGGGAACCAGTGTGATGATGGTTGGTGAAATTAAAAATATTCAAAAAATATTCACGAAAATATTCACGGAAATATTCACGGAAATATTCATGAAAATATTCAAGAAATATTCAAAGGAATGATTGAATACAAAGATTAAAAAATGTGATAAGGGGGGAAGGAAACCTTTGTTTGCCACATATCTTGCTTTCTACAATATTGCCAGGAAAACAAAAGGAGTGATCTTAATAGGGAACCAGTCCGATGATGGTTGGTGAAATTAAAAATATTCAAAAAATATTCACGAAAATATTCACGGAAATATTCACGGAAATATTCAAGAAATATTCAAAGGAATGATTGAATACAAAGATTAAAAAATGTGATAAGGGGGTAAGGAAACCTTTGTTTGCCACATATCTTGCTTTCTACAATATTGCCAGGAAAACAAAAGGAGTGGTCTTCATAGGAAACCAGTGGGATGATAGTTGGTTAAAAAAATAATATTCAAAAAATAAACCAAAAAATATTCACGGAAATATTCATGGAAATATTCATGAAAATATTCAAGAAATATTCAAAGGAATCATTGATTACAAAGATTAAAAAATGTGATAAGCGGGGAAGGAAACCTTTGTTTGCCACATATCTTGCTTTCTACAATATTGCCAGGAAAACAAAAGGAGTGATCTTCTTAGGGAACCAGTGTGATGATGGTTGGTGAAATTAAAAATATTCAAAAAATATTCACGAAAATATTCACGGAAATATTCACGGAAATATTCATGAAAATATTCAAGAAATATTCAAAGGAATGATTGAATACAAAGATTAAAAAATGTGATAAGGGGGGAAGGAAACCTTTGTTTGCCACATATCTTGCTTTCTACAATATTGCCAGGAAAACAAAAGGAGTGATCTTAATAGGGAACCAGTCCGATGATGGTTGGTGAAATTAAAAATATTCAAAAAATATTCACGAAAATATTCACGGAAATATTCACGGAAATATTCATGAAAATATTCAAGAAATATTCAAAGGAATGATTGAATACAAAGATTAAAAATGTGATAAGGGGGGAAGGAAACCTTTGTTTGCCACATATCTTGCTTTCTACAATATTGCCAGGAAAACAAAAGGAGTGATCTTTATAGGGAACCAGTGTGATGATGGTTGGTGAAATAAAAAATATTCAAAAAATAATCCAAAAAATATTCACGGAAATATTCACGGAAATATTCATGAAAATATTTAAGAAATATTCAAAGGAAAGATTGATTACAAAGATTATCAAATGTGATAAGGGGGGAAGGAAACCTGTGTTTGCCACATATCTTGCTTTCTACAATATTGCCAGGAAAACAAAAGGAGTGGTCTTCATAGGAAACCAGTGGGATGATAGTTGGTTAAAAAAATAATATTCAAAAAATAATCCAAAAAATATTCACGAAAATATTCACGGAAATATTCATGGAAATATTCACGGAAATATTCACGAAAATATTCATGAAAATATTCAAGAAATATTCAAAGGAATCATTGATTACAAAAATTATCAAATGTGATAAGGGGGAAGGAAACCTGTGTTTGCCACATATCTTGCTTTCTACAATATTGCCAGGAAAACAAAAAGAGTGATCTTCATAGGGAACCAGTCCGATGATGGTTGGTGAAATTAAAAATATTCAAAAAATATTCAAAAAATATTCACGAAAATATTCACGGAAATATTCACGGAAATATTCACGGAATTATTCATGAAAATATTCAAGAAATATTCAAAGGAATGATTGAATACAAAGATTAAAAAATGTGATAAGGGGGGAAGGAAACCTTTGTTTGCCACATATCTTGCTTTCTACAATATTGTCAGGAAAACAAAAGGAGTGATCTTTATAGGGAACCAGTGTGATGATGGTTGGTGAAATCAAAAATATTAAAAAAATAATCCAAAAAATATTCACGGAAATATTCACGGAAATATTCGCGGAAATATTCATGAAAATATTCAAGAAATATTCAAAAGAAAGATTGATTACAAAGATTATCAAATGTGATAAGGGGGGAAGGAAACCTGTGTTTGCCACATATCTTGCGTTCTACAATATTGCCAGGAAAACAAAAGGAGTGATCTTCTTAGGGAACCAGTGCGATGATGGTTGGTGAAATAAAAAATATTCAAAAAATAATCCAAAAAATATTCACGAAAATATTCACGGAAATATTCATGGAAATATTCACGGAAATATTCACGAAAATATTCATGAAAATATTCAAGAAATATTCAAAGGAATCATTGATTACAAAGATTATCAAATGTGATAAGGGGGAAGGAAACCTGTGTTTGCCACATATCTTGCTTTCTACAATATTTCCAGGAAAACAAAAGGAGTGATCTTCATAGGGAACCAGTCCGATGATGGTTGGTGAAATTAAAAATATTTTTAAAAAAATCCAAAAAATATTCACGGAAATATTCACAGAAATATTCACGGAAATATTCATGAAAATATTCAAGAAATATTCAAAGGAATGATTGATTACAAAGATTATCAAATGTGATAAGGGGGGAAGGAAACCTGTGTTTGCCACATATCTTGCTTTCTACAATATTGCCAGGAAAACAAAAGGAGTGATCTTTATAGGGAACCAGTGTGATGATGGTTGGTGAAATCCAAAATATTCAAAAAATATTCACGAAAATATTCACGGAAATATTCACGGAAATATTCATGAAAATATTCAAGAAATATTCAAAGTAATGATTGAATACAAAGATTAAAAAATGTGATAAGGGGGGAAGGAAACCTTTGTTTGCCACATATCTTGCTTTATACAATATTGCCAGGAAAACAAAGGGAGTGATCTTTATAGGGAACCAGTGTGATGATGGTTGGTGAAATCCAAAATATTCAAAAAATAATCCAAAAAATATTCACGGAAATATTCACGGAAATATTCTCGGAAATATTCATGAAAATATTCAAGAAATATTCAAAGGAAAGATTGATTACAAAGATTATCAAATGTGATAAGGGGGGAAGGAAACCTGTGTTTGCCAAATATCTTTCTTTCTACAATATTGCCAGGAAAACAAAAGGAGTGATCTTCTTAGGGAACCAGTGCGATGATGGTTGGTGAAATAAAAAATATTCAAAAAATAATCCAAAAAATATTCACGAAAATATTCACGGAAATATTCATGGAAATATTCACGGAAATATTCACGGAAATATTCACGAAAATATTCATGAAAATATTCAAGAAATATTCAAATTAATGATTGATTAAAAAGATTAAAAAATGTGATAAGGGGGGAAGGAAACCTGTGTTTTCCACATATCTTGCGTTCTACAATATTGCCAGGAAAACAAAAGGAGTGATCTTCATAGGGAACCAGTGTGATGATGGTTGGTGAAATAAAAAATATTTTTAAAAAAATCCAAAAAATATTCACGGAAATATTCACAGAAATATTCACGGAAATATTCATGAAAATATTCAAGAAATATTCAAAGGAATGATTGATTACAAAGATTATCAAATGTGATAAGGGGGGAAGGAAACCTGTGTTTGCCACATATCTTGCTTTCTACAATATTGCCAGGAAAACAAAAGGAGTGATCTTTATAGGGAACCAGTGTGATGATGGTTGGTGAAATCCAAAATATTCAAAAAATATTCACGAAAATATTCACGGAAATATTCACGGAAATATTCATGAAAATATTCAAGAAATATTCAAAGTAATGATTGAATACAAAGATTAAAAAATGTGATAAGGGGGGAAGGAAACCTTTGTTTGCCACATATCTTGCTTTATACAATATTGCCAGGAAAACAAAGGGAGTGATCTTTATAGGGAACCAGTGTGATGATGGTTGGTGAAATCCAAAATATTCAAAAAATAATCCAAAAAATATTCACGGAAATATTCACGGAAATATTCTCGGAAATATTCATGAAAATATTCAAGAAATATTCAAAGGAAAGATTGATTACAAAGATTATCAAATGTGATAAGGGGGGAAGGAAACCTGTGTTTGCCAAATATCTTTCTTTCTACAATATTGCCAGGAAAACAAAAGGAGTGATCTTCTTAGGGAACCAGTGCGATGATGGTTGGTGAAATAAAAAATATTCAAAAAATAATCCAAAAAATATTCACGAAAATATTCACGGAAATATTCATGGAAATATTCACGGAAATATTCACGGAAATATTCACGAAAATATTCATGAAAATATTCAAGAAATATTCAAATTAATGATTGATTAAAAAGATTAAAAAATGTGATAAGGGGGGAAGGAAACCTGTGTTTTCCACATATCTTGCGTTCTACAATATTGCCAGGAAAACAAAAGGAGTGATCTTCATAGGGAACCAGTGTGATGATGGTTGGTGAAATAAAAAATATTCAAAAAATATTCACGGAAATATTCGCGGAAATATTCATGAAAATGTTCAAGAAATATTCAAAGGAAAGATTGATTACAAAGATTATCAAATGTGATAAGGGGGGAAGGAAACCTGTGTTTGCCACATATCTTGCGTTCTACAATATTGCCAGGAAAACAAAAGGAGTGATCTTCTTAGGGAACCAGTGTGATGATGGTTGGTGAAATAAAAAATATTCAAAAAATATTCACGGAAATATTCATGAAAATATTCAAGAAATATTCAAATTAATGATTGATTAAAAAGATTCAAAAATGTGATAAGGGGGGAAGGAAACCTTTGTTTGCCACATATCTTGCGTTCTACAATATTGCCAGGAAAACAAAAGGAGTGATCTTCTTAGGGAACGAGTGTGATGATGGTTGGTGAAATAAAAAATATTCAAAAAATATTTACGAAAATATTCACGGAAATATTCACGGAAATATTCATGAAAATATTCAAGAAATATTCAAAGGAATGATTGAATACAAAGATTAAAAAATGTGATAAGGGGGGAAGGAAACCTTTGTTTGCCACATATCTTGCTTTCTACAATATTGCCAGGAAAACAAAAGGAGTGATCTTTATAGGGAACCAGTGTGATGATGGTTGGTGAAATCCAAAATATTCAAAAAATAATCCAAAAGATATTCACGGAAATATTCACGGAAATATTCACGGAAATATTCATGAAAATATTCAAGAAATATTCAAAGGATTGATTGAATACAAAGATTAAAAAATGTGATAAGGGGGGAAAGAAACCTTTGTTTGCCACATATCTTGCTTTCTACAATATTGCCAGGAAAACAAAAGGAGTGGTCTTCATAGGAAACCAGTGGGATGATAGTTGGTTAAAAAAAAAAATATTCAAAAAATAATCCAAAAAATATTCACGAAAATATTCACGGAAATATTCATGGAAATATTCACGGAAATATTCACGGAAATATTCACGAAAATATTCATGAAAATATTCAAGAAATATTCAAAGTAATCATTGATTACAAAGATTATCAAATGTGATAAGGGGGAAGGAAACCTGTGTTTGCCACATATCTTGCTTCCTACAATATTGCCAGGAAAACAAAAGGAGTGATCTTCATAGGGAACCAGTCTGATGATGGTTGGTGAAATTAAAAATATTCAAAAAATATTCACGAAAATATTCACGGAAATATTCACGGAAATATTCATGAAAATATTCAAGAAATATTCAAAGTAATGATTGAATACAAAGATTAAAAAATGTGATAAGGGGGGAAGGAAACCTTTGTTTGCCACATATCTTGCTTTCTACAATATTGCCAGGAAAACAAAAGGAGTGATCTTTATAGGGAACCAGTGTGATGATGGTTGGTGAAATAAAAAATATTCAAAAAATAATCCAAAAAATATTCACGGAAATATTCACGGAAATATTCTCGGAAATATTCATGAAAATATTCAAGAAATATTCAAAGGAAAGATTGATTACAAAGATTATCAAATGTGATAAGGGGGGAAGGAAACCTGTGTTTGCCAAATATCTTTCTTTCTACAATATTGCCAGGAAAACAAAAGGAGTGATCTTCTTAGGGAACCAGTGCGATGATGGTTGGTGAAATAAAAAATATTCAAAAAATAATCCAAAAAATATTCACGAAAATATTCACGGAAATATTCATGGAAATATTCACGGAAATATTCACGGAAATATTCACGAAAATATTCATGAAAATATTCAAGAAATATTCAAAGGAATGATTGATTACAAAGATTATCAAATGTGATAAGGGGGGAAGGAAACCTGTGTTTTCCACATATCTTGCGTTCTACAATATTGCCAGGAAAACAAAAGGAGTGATCTTCATAGGGAACCAGTCCGATGATGGTTGGTGAAATTAAAAATATTTTTTAAAAAATCCAAAAAATATTCACGGAAATATTCACAGAAATATTCACGGAAATATTCACAGAAATATTCACGAAAATATTCATGAAAATATTCAAGAAATATTCAAATTAATGATTGATTAAAAAGATTCAAAAATGTGATAAGGGGGGAAGGAAACCTTTGTTTGCCACATATCTTGCGTTCTACAATATTGCCAGGAAAACAAAAGGAGTGATCTTCTTAGGGAACCAGTGTGATGATGGTTGGTGAAATAAAAAATATTCAAAAAATATTTACGAAAATATTCACGGAAATATTCACGGAAATATTCATGAAAATATTCAAGAAATATTCAAAGGAATGATTGAATACAAAGATTAAAAAATGTGATAAGGGGGGAAGGAAACCTTTGTTTGCCACATATCTTGCTTTCTACAATATTGCCAGGAAAACAAAAGGAGTGATCTTTATAGGGAACCAGTGTGATGATGGTTGGTGAAATTCAAAATATTAAAAAAATAATCCAAAAGATATTCACGGAAATATTCACGGAAATATTCACGGAAATATTCATGAAAATATTCAAGAAATATTCAAAGGAAAGATTGATTACAAAGATTATCAAATGTGATAAGGGGGGAAGGAAACCTGTGTTTGCCACATATCTTGCGTTCTACAATATTGCCAGGAAAACAAAAGGAGTGATCTTCTTAGGGAACCAGTGTGATGATGGTTGGTGAAATAAAAAATATTCAAAAAATATTCACGAAAATATTCACGGAAATATTCACGGAAATATTCATGGAAATATTCATGAAAATATTCAAGAAATATTCAAAGGATTGATTGAATACAAAGATTAAAAAATGTGATAAGGGGGGAAGGAAACCTTTGTTTGCCATATATCTTGCTTTCTACAATATTGCCAGGAAAAAACAAGGAGTGGTCTTCATAGGAAACCAGTGGGATGATAGTTGGTTAAAAAAAATAATATTCAAAAAATAATCCAAAAAATAATCCAAAAAATATTCACGAAAATATTCACGGAAATATTCATGGAAATATTCACGGAAATATTCACGAAAATATTCATGAAAATATTCAAGAAATATTCAAAGAAATCATTGATTACAAAGATTATCAAATGTGATAAGGGGGAAGGAAACCTGTGTTTGCCACATATCTTGCTTTCTACAATATTGCCAGGAAAACAAAAGGAGTGATCTTCATAGGGAACCAGTCCGATGATGGTTGGTGAAATTAAAAATATTCAAGAAATATTCACGAAAATATTCACGGAAATATTCACGGAAATATTCATGAAAATATTCAAGAAATATTCAAAGTAATGATTGAATACAAAGATTAAAAAATTTGATAAGGGGGGAAGGAAACCTTTGTCTGCCACATATCTTGCTTTCTAAAATATTGCCAGGAAAACAAAAGGAGTGATCTTCTTAGGGAACCAGTGCGATGATGGTTGGTGAAATCAAAAATATTCAAAAAATATTCACGAAAATATTTACGGAAATATTCATGGAAATATTCACGGAAATATTCACGAAAATATTCATGAAAATATTCAAGAAATATTCAAAGGAATCATTGATTACAAAGATTATCAAATGTGATAAGGGGGAAGGAAACCTGTGTTTGCCACATATCTTGCTTTCTACAATATTGCCAGGAAAACAAAAGGAGTGATCTTCATAGGGAACCAGTCCGATGATGGTTGGTGAAAATAAAAATATTTAAAAAAAAATCCAAAAAATATTTACGGAAATATTCACGGAAATATTCACGGAAATATTCACAGAAATATTCACGGAAATATTCATGAAAATATTCAAGAAATATTCAAAGGAATGATTGATTACAAAGATTATCAAATGTGATAAGGGGGGAAGGAAACCTGTGTTTTCCACATATCTTGCGTTCTACAACATTGGCAGGAAAACAAAAGGAGTGATCTTCATAGGGAACCAGTGTGATGATGGTTTGGTGAAATAAAGAATATTCAAAAAATAATCCAAAAAATATTCACGAAAATATTCATGGAAATATTCACGGAAATATTGAAGAAAATATTCATGAAAATATTCAAGAAATATTCAAATTAATGATTGATTAAAAAGATTAAAAAATGTGATAAGGGGGGAAGGAAACCTGTGTTTGCCACATATCTTTCTTTCTACAATATTGCCAGGAAAACAAAAGGAGTGATCTTCATAGGGAACCAGTGTGATGATGGTTGGTGAAATTAAAAATATTCAAAACATATTCACGAAAATATTCACGGAAATATTCACGGAAATATTCATGAAAATATTCAAGAAATATTCAAAGGAATGATTGAATACAAAGATTAAAAAATGTGATAAGGGGGGAAGGAAAGCTTTGTTTGCCACATATCTTGCTTTCTACAATATTGCCAGGAAAACAAAAGGAGTGATCTTTATAGGGAACCAGTGTGATGATGGTTGGTGAAATCAAAAATATTAAAAAAATAATCCAAAAGATATTCACGGAAATATTCACGGAAATATTCATGAAAATATTCAAGAAATATTCAAAGGAAAGATTGATTACAAAGATAATCAAATGTGATAAGGGGTGAAGGAAACCTGTATTTGCCACATATCTTGCGTTCTACAATATTGCCAGGAAAACAAAAGGAGTGATCTTCTTAGGGAACCAGTGTGATGATGGTTGGTGAAATAAAAAATATTCAAAAAATATTCACGAAAATATTCACGGAAATATTCACGGAAATATTCATGAAAATATTCAAGAAATATTCAAAGGATTGATTGAATACAAAGATTAAAAAATGTGATAAGGGGGGAAGGAAACCTTTTTTTGCCACATATCTTGCTTTCTACAATATTGCCAGGAAAACAAAAGGAGTGGTCTTCATAGGAAACCAGTGGGATGATAGTTGGTTAAAAAAAATAATATTCAAAAAATAATCCAAAAAATATTCACGAAAATATTCACGGAAATATTTATGGAAATATTCATGAAAATATTCACGAAAATATTCATGAAAATATTCAAGAAATATTCAAAGGAATCATTGATTACAAAGATTATCAAATGTGATAAGGGGGAAGGAAACCTGTGTTTGCCACATATCTTGCTTTCTACAATATTGCCAGGAAAACAAAAGGAGTGATCTTCATAGGGAACCAGTCCGATGATGGTTGGTGAAATTAAAAATATTCCAAAAATATTCACGAAAATATTCACGGAAATATTCACGGAAATATTCATGAAAATATTCACGGAAATATTCATGAAAATATTCAAGAAATATTCAAAGGAAAGATTGATTACAAAGATTATCAAATGTGATAAGGGGGGAAGGAAACCTGTGTTTGCCACATATCTTGCGTTCTACAATATTGCCAGGAAAACAGAAGGAGTGATCTTCTTAGGGAACCAGTGTGATGATGGTTGGTGAAATAAAAAATATTCAAAAAATATTCACGGAAATATTCATGAAAATATTCAAGAAATATTCAAAGGAATGATTGAATACAAAGATTAAAAAATGTTATAAGGGGGGAAGGAAACCTGTGTTTGCCAAATATCTTTCTTTCTACAATATTGCCAGGAAAACAAAAGGAGTGATCTTCTTAGGGAACCAGTGCGATGATGGTTGGTGAAATAAAAAATATTCAAAAAATAATCCAAAAAATATTCACGAAAATATTCACGGAAATATTCATGGAAATATTCACGGAAATATTCACGAAAATATTCATGGAAATATTCAAGAAATATTCAAAGGAATCATTGATTACAAAGATTATCAGATGTGATAAGGGGGAAGGAAACCTGTGTTTGCCACATATCTTGCTTTCTACAATATTTCCAGGAAAACAAAAGGAGTGATCTTCATAGGGAACCAGTCCGATGATGGTTGGTGAAATTAAAAATATTCCAAAAATATTCACGAAAATATTCACGGAAATATTCACGGAAATATTCATGAAAATATTCACGGAAATATTCATGAAAATATTCAAGAAATATTCAAAGGAAAGATTGATTACAAAGATTATCAAATGTGATAAGGGGGGAAGGAAACCTGTGTTTGCCACATATCTTGCGTTCTACAATATTGCCAGGAAAACAGAAGGAGTGATCTTCTTAGGGAACCAGTGTGATGATGGTTGGTGAAATAAAAAATATTCAAAAAATATTCACGGAAATATTCATGAAAATATTCAAGAAATATTCAAAGGAATGATTGAATACAAAGATTAAAAAATGTGATAAGGGGGGAAGGAAAGCTTTGTTTGCCACATATCTTGCTTTCTACAATATTGCCAGGAAAACAAAAGGAGTGATCTTTATAGGGAACCAGTGTGATGATGGTTGGTGAAATCAAAAATATTAAAAAAATAATCCAAAAGATATTCACGGAAATATTCACGGAAATATTCATGAAAATATTCAAGAAATATTCAAAGGAAAGATTGATTACAAAGATAATCAAATGTGATAAGGGGTGAAGGAAACCTGTGTTTGCCACATATCTTGCGTTCTACAATATTGCCAGGAAAAAAAAAGGAGTGATCTTCTTAGGGAACCAGTGTGATGATGGTTGGTGAAATAAAAAATATTCAAAAAATATTCACGAAAATATTCACGGAAATATTCACGGAAATATTCATGAAAATATTCAAGAAATATTCAAAGGATTGATTGAATACAAAGATTAAAAAATGTGATAAGGGGGGAAGGAAACCTTTTTTTGCCACATATCTTGCTTTCTACAATATTGCCAGGAAAACAAAAGGAGTGGTCTTCATAGGAAACCAGTGGGATGATAGTTGGTTAAAAAAAATAATATTCAAAAAATAATCCAAAAAATATTCACGAAAATATTCACGGAAATATTTATGGAAATATTCATGAAAATATTCACGAAAATATTCATGAAAATATTCAAGAAATATTCAAAGGAATCATTGATTACAAAGATTATCAAATGTGATAAGGGGGAAGGAAACCTGTGTTTGCCACATATCTTGCTTTCTACAATATTGCCAGGAAAACAAAAGGAGTGATCTTCATAGGGAACCAGTCCGATGATGGTTGGTGAAATTAAAAATATTCCAAAAATATTCACGAAAATATTCACGGAAATATTCACGGAAATATTCATGAAAATATTCACGGAAATATTCATGAAAATATTCAAGAAATATTCAAAGGAAAGATTGATTACAAAGATTATCAAATGTGATAAGGGGGGAAGGAAACCTGTGTTTGCCACATATCTTGCGTTCTACAATATTGCCAGGAAAACAGAAGGAGTGATCTTCTTAGGGAACCAGTGTGATGATGGTTGGTGAAATAAAAAATATTCAAAAAATATTCACGGAAATATTCATGAAAATATTCAAGAAATATTCAAAGGAATGATTGAATACAAAGATTAAAAAATGTTATAAGGGGGGAAGGAAACCTGTGTTTGCCAAATATCTTTCTTTCTACAATATTGCCAGGAAAACAAAAGGAGTGATCTTCTTAGGGAACCAGTGCGATGATGGTTGGTGAAATAAAAAATATTCAAAAAATAATCCAAAAAATATTCACGAAAATATTCACGGAAATATTCATGGAAATATTCACGGAAATATTCACGAAAATATTCATGGAAATATTCAAGAAATATTCAAAGGAATCATTGATTACAAAGATTATCAAATGTGATAAGGGGGAAGGAAACCTGTGTTTGCCACATATCTTGCTTTCTACAATATTGCCAGGAAAACAAAAGGAGTGATCTTCATAGGGAACCAGTCCGATGATGGTTGGTGAAATTAAAAATATTCCAAAAATATTCACGAAAATATTCACGGAAATATTCACGGAAATATTCATGAAAATATTCACGGAAATATTCATGAAAATATTCAAGAAATATTCAAAGGAAAGATTGATTACAAAGATTATCAAATGTGATAAGGGGGGAAGGAAACCTGTGTTTGCCACATATCTTGCGTTCTACAATATTGCCAGGAAAACAGAAGGAGTGATCTTCTTAGGAAACCAGTGTGATGATGGTTGGTGAAATAAAAAATATTCAAAAAATATTCACGGAAATATTCATGAAAATATTCAAGAAATATTCAAAGGAATGATTGAATACAAAGATTAAAAAATGTTATAAGGGGGGAAGGAAACCTGTGTTTGCCAAATATCTTTCTTTCTACAATATTGCCAGGAAAACAAAAGGAGTGATCTTCTTAGGGAACCAGTGCGATGATGGTTGGTGAAATAAAAAATATTCAAAAAATAATCCAAAAAATATTCACGAAAATATTCACGGAAATATTCATGGAAATATTCACGGAAATATTCACGAAAATATTCATGGAAATATTCAAGAAATATTCAAAGGAATCATTGATTACAAAGATTATCAAATGTGATAAGGGGGAAGGAAACCTGTGTTTGCCACATATCTTGCTTTCTACAATATTGCCAGGAAAATAAAAGGAGTGATCTTCTTAGGGAACCAGTCCGATGATGGTTGGTGAAATTAAAAATATTTTTAAAAAAATCCAAAAAATATTCACGGAAATATTCACGGAAATATTCACGGAAATATTCACAGAAATATTCACGGAAATATTCATGAAAATATTCAAGAAATATTCAAAGGAATGATTGATTACAAAGATTATCAAATGTGATAAGGGGGGAAGGAAACCTGTGTTTTCCACATATCTTGCGTTCTACAATATTGCCAGGAAAACAAAAGGAGTGATCTTCATAGGGAACCAGTGTGATGATGGTTGGTGAAATAAAGAATATTCAAAAAATAATCCAAAAAATATTCACGAAAATATTCATGGAAATATTCACGGAAATATTCACGAAAATATTCATGAAAATATTCAAGAAATATTCAAATTAATGATTGATTAAAAAGATTAAAAAATGTGATAAGGGGGGAAGGAAACCTGTGTTTTCCACATATCTTGCGTTCTACAATATTGCCAGGAAAACAAAAGGAGTGATCTTCATAGGGAACCAGTGTGATGATGGTTGGTGAAATAAAAAATATTCAAAAAATATTCACGGAAATATTCATGAAAATATTCAAGAAATATTCAAAGGAATGATTGAATACAAAGATTAAAAAATGTGATAAGGGGGGAAGGAAACCTGTGTTTGCCAAATATCTTTCTTTCTACAATATTGCCAGGAAAACAAAAGGAGTGATCTTCATAGGGAACTAGTGTGATGATGGTTGGTGAAATAAAGAATATTCAAAAAATAATCCCAAAAATATACACGAAAATATTCACGGAAATATTCATGGAAATATTCACGGAAATATTCACGAAAATATTCATGAAAATATTCAAGAAATATTCAAATTAATGATTGATTAAAAAGATTAAAAAATGTGATAAGGGGGGAAGGAAACCTGTGTTTTCCACATATCTTGCGTTCTACATTATTGCCAGGAAAACAAAAGGAGTGATCTTCATAGGGAACCAGTGTGATGATGGTTGGTGAAATAAAAAATATTCAAAAAATATTCACGGAAATATTCACGGAAATATTCATGAAAATATTCAAGAAATATTCAAAGGAATGATTGAATACAAAGATTAAAAAATGTGATAAGGGGGGAAGGAAAGCTTTGTTTGCCACATATCTTGCTTTCTACAATATTGCCAGGAAAACAAAAGGAGTGGTCTTCATAGGAAACCAGTGGGATGATAGTTGGTTAAAAAAAATAATATTCAAAAAATAATCCAAAAAATAATCCAAAAAATATTCACGAAAATATTCACGAAAATATTCATGGAAATATTCACGGAAATATTCACGAAAATATTCATGAAAATATTCAAGAAATATTCAAAGGAATCATTGATTACAAAGATTATCAAATGTGATAAGGGGGAAGGAAACCTGTGTTTGCCACATATCTTGCTTTCTACAATATTGCCAGGAAAACAAAAGGAGTGATCTTCATAGGGAACCAGTCCGATGATGGTTGGTGAAATTAAAAATATTCAAGAAATATTCACGAAAATATTCACGGAAATATTCACGGAAATATTCATGAAAATATTCAAGAAATATTCAAAGTAATGATTGAATACAAAGATTAAAAAATTTGATAAGGGGGGAAGGAAACCTTTGTTTGCCACATATCTTGCTTTCTAAAATATTGCCAGGAAAACAAAAGGAGTGATCTTCTTAGGGAACCAGTGCGATGATGGTTGGTGAAATCAAAAATATTCACGAAAATATTTACGGAAATATTCATGGAAATATTCACGGAAATATTCACGAAAATATTCATGAAAATATTCAAGAAATATTCAAAGGAATCATTGATTACAAAGATTATCAAATGTGATAAGGGGGAAGGAAACCTGTGTTTGCCACATATCTTGCTTTCTACAATATTGCCAGGAAAACAAAAGGAGTGATCTTCATAGGGAACCAGTCCGATGATGGTTGGTGAAATTAAAAATATTTAAAAAAAAATCCAAAAAATATTTACGGAAATATTCACGGAAATATTCACGGAAATATTCACAGAAATATTCACGGAAATATTCATGAAAATATTCAAGAAATATTCAAAGGAATGATTGATTACAAAGATTATCAAATGTGATAAGGGGGGAAGGAAACCTGTGTTTTCCACATATCTTGCGTTCTACAACATTGGCAGGAAAACAAAAGGAGTGATCTTCATAGGGAACCAGTGTGATGATGGTTTGGTGAAATAAAGAATATTCAAAAAATAATCCAAAAAATATTCACGAAAATATTCATGGAAATATTCACGGAAATATTGACGAAAATATTCATGAAAATATTCAAGAAATATTCAAATTAATGATTGATTAAAAAGATTAAAAAATGTGATAAGGGGGGAAGGAAACCTGTGTTTGCCACATATCTTTCTTTCTACAATATTGCCAGGAAAACAAAAGGAGTGATCTTCATAGGGAACCAGTGTGATGATGGTTGGTGAAATTAAAAATATTCAAAACATATTCACGAAAATATTCACGGAAATATTCACGGAAATATTCATGAAAATATTCAAGAAATATTCAAAGGAATGATTGAATACAAAGATTAAAAAATGTGATAAGGGGGGAAGGAAAGCTTTGTTTGCCACATATCTTGCTTTCTACAATATTGCCAGGAAAACAAAAGGAGTGATCTTTATAGGGAACCAGTGTGATGATGGTTGGTGAAATCAAAAATATTAAAAAAATAATCCAAAAGATATTCACGGAAATATTCACGGAAATATTCATGAAAATATTCAAGAAATATTCAAAGGAAAGATTGATTACAAAGATTATCAAATGTGATAAGGGGTGAAGGAAACCTGTGTTTGCCACATATCTTGCGTTCTACAATATTGCCAGGAAAACAAAAGGAGTGATCTTCTTAGGGAACCAGTGTGATGATGGTTGGTGAAATAAAAAATATTCAAAAAATATTCACGAAAATATTCACGGAAATATTCACGGAAATATTCATGAAAATATTCAAGAAATATTCAAAGGATTGATTGAATACAAAGATTAAAAAATGTGATAAGGGGGGAAGGAAACCTTTTTTTGCCACATATCTTGCTTTCTACAATATTGCCAGGAAAACAAAAGGAGTGGTCTTCATAGGAAACCAGTGGGATGATAGTTGGTTAAAAAAAATAATATTCAAAAAATAATCCAAAAAATATTCACGAAAATATTCACGGAAATATTTATGGAAATATTCATGAAAATATTCACGAAAATATTCATGAAAATATTCAAGAAATATTCAAAGGAATCATTGATTACAAAGATTATCAAATGTGATAAGGGGGAAGGAAACCTGTGTTTGCCACATATCTTGCTTTCTACAATATTGCCAGGAAAACAAAAGGAGTGATCTTCATAGGGAACCAGTCCGATGATGGTTGGTGAAATTAAAAATATTCCAAAAATATTCACGAAAATATTCACGGAAATATTCACGGAAATATTCATGAAAATATTCACGGAAATATTCATGAAAATATTCAAGAAATATTCAAAGGAAAGATTGATTACAAAGATTATCAAATGTGATAAGGGGGGAAGGAAACCTGTGTTTGCCACATATCTTGCGTTCTACAATATTGCCAGGAAAACAGAAGGAGTGATCTTCTTAGGGAACCAGTGTGATGATGGTTGGTGAAATAAAAAATATTCAAAAAATATTCACGGAACTATTCATGAAAATATTCAAGAAATATTCAAAGGAATGATTGAATACAAAGATTAAAAAATTTTATAAGGGGGGAAGGAAACCTGTGTTTGCCAAATATCTTTCTTTCTACAATATTGCCAGGAAAACAAAAGGAGTGATCTTCTTAGGGAACCAGTGCGATGATGGTTGGTGAAATAAAAAATATTCAAAAAATAATCCAAAAAATATTCACGAAAATATTCACGGAAATATCATGGAAATATTCACGGAAATATTCACGAAAATATTCATGGAAATATTCAAGAAATATTCAAAGGAATCATTGATTACAAAGATTATCAAATGTGATAAGGGGGAAGGAAACCTGTGTTTGCCACATATCTTGCTTTCTACAATATTGCCAGGAAAATAAAAGGAGTGATCTTCTTAGGGAACCAGTCCGATGATGGTTGGTGAAATTAAAAATATTTTTAAAAAAATCCAAAAAATATTCACGGAAATATGAACGGAAATATTCATGGAAATATTCACAGAAATATTCACGGAAATATTCATGAAAATATTCAAGAAATATTCAAAGGAATGATTGATTACAAAGATTATCAAATGTGATAAGGGGGGAAGGAAACCTGTGTTTTCCACATATCTTGCGTTCTACAATATTGCCAGGAAAACAAAAGGAGTGATCTTCATAGGGAACCAGTGTGATGATGGTTGGTGAAATAAAGAATATTCAAAAAATAATCCAAAAAATATTCACGAAAATATTCATGGAAATATTCACGGAAATATTCACGAAAATATTCATGAAAATATTCAAGAAATATTCAAATTAATGATTGATTAAAAAGATTAAAAAATGTGATAAGGGGGGAAGGAAACCTGTGTTTTCCACATATCTTGCGTTCTACAATATTGCCAGGAAAACAAAAGGAGTGATCTTCATAGGGAACCAGTGTGATGATGGTTGGTGAAATAAAAAATATTCAAAAAATATTCACGGAAATATTCATGAAAATATTCAAGAAATATTCAAAGGAATGATTGAATACAAAGATTAAAAAATGTGATAAGGGGGGAAGGAAACCTGTTTGCCAAATATCTTTCTTTCTACAATATTGCCAGGAAAACAAAAGGAGTGATCTTCATAGGGAACTAGTGTGATGATGGTTGGTGAAATAAAGAATATTCAAAAAATAATCCCAAAAATATACACGAAAATATTCACGGAAATATTCATGGAAATATTCACGGAAATATTCACGAAAATATTCATGAAAATATTCAAGAAATATTCAAATTAATGATTGATTAAAAAGATTAAAAAATGTGATAAGGGGGGAAGGAAACCTGTGTTTTCCACATATCTTGCGTTCTACAATATTGCCAGGAAAACAAAAGGAGTGATCTTCATAGGGAACCAGTGTGATGATGGTTGGTGAAATAGAAAATATTCAAAAAATAATCCAAAAAATATTCACGAAAATATACACTGAAATATTCATGGAAATATTCACGGAAATATTCACGAAAATATTCATGAAAATATTCAAGAAATATTCAAAGGAATCATTGATTACAAAGATTATCAAATGTGATAAGGGGGAAGGAAACCTGTGTTTGCCACATATCTTGCTTTCTAAAATATTGCCAGGAAAACAAAAGGAGTGATCTTCTTAGGGAACCAGTGCGATGATGGTTGGTGAAATCAAAAATATTCACGAAAATATTTACGGAAATATTCATGGAAATATTCACGGAAATATTCACGAAAATATTCATGAAAATATTCAAGAAATATTCAAAGGAATCATTGATTACAAAGATTATCAAATGTGATAAGGGGGAAGGAAACCTGTGTTTGCCACATATCTTGCTTTCTACAATATTGCCAGGAAAACAAAAGGAGTGATCTTCATAGGGAACCAGTCCGATGATGGTTGGTGAAATTAAAAATATTTAAAAAAAAATCCAAAAAATATTTACGGAAATATTCACGGAAATATTCACGGAAATATTCACAGAATTATTCACGAAAATATTCATGAAAATATTCAAGAAATATTCAAAGGAATCATTGATTACAAAGATTATCAAATGTGATAAGGGGGAAGGAAACCTGTGTTTGCCACATATCTTGCTTTCTACAATATTGCCAGGAAAACAAAAGGAGTGATCTTCATAGGGAACCAGTCCGATGATGGTTGGTGAAATTAAAAATATTTTTTAAAAAATCCAAAAAATATTCACGGAAATATTCACAGAAATATTCACGGAAATATTCATGAAAATATTCAAGAAATATTCAAAGCAATGATCTATTACAGAGATTATCAAATGTGATAAGGGGGAAGGAAACCTGTGTTTGCCACATATCTTGCGTTCTACAATATTGCCAGGAAAACAAAAGGAGTGATCTTCTTAGGGAACCAGTGTGATGATGGTTGGTGAAATAAAAAATATTCAAAAAATATTCACGGAAATATTCATGAAAATTTTCAAGAAATATTCAAAGGAATGATTGAATACAAAGATTAAAAAATGTGATAAGGGGGGAAGGAAACCTGTCTTTGCAAAATATCTTTCTTTTTACAATATTGCCAGGAAAACAAAAGGAGTGATCTTCATAGGGAACCAGTGTGATGATGGTTGGTGAAATAAAGAATATTCAAAAAATAATCCAAAAAATATTCACGAAAATATTCACGGAAATATTCATGGAAATATTCACGGAAATATTCACGAAAATATTCATGAAAATATTCAAGAAATATTTAAAGGAATCATTGATTACAAAGATTATCAAATGTGATAAGGGGGAAGGAAACCTGTGTTTGCCACATATCTTGCTTTCTACAATATTGCCAGGAAAACAAAAGGAGTGATCTTCATAGGGAACCAGTCCGATGATGGTTGGTGAAATTAAAAATATTTTTTAAAAAATCCAAAAAATATTCACGGAAATATTCACAGAAATATTCACGGAAATATTCATGAAAATATTCAAGAAATATTCAAAGGAATGATCTATTACAAAGATTATCAAATGTGATAAGGGGGAAGGAAACCTGTGTTTTCCACATATCTTGCGTTCTACAATATTGCCAGGAAAACAAAAGGAGTGATCTTCATAGGGAACCAGTGTGATGATGGTTGGTGAAATAAAAAATATTCAAAAAATATTCACGGAAATATTCACGGAAATATTCATGAAAATATTCAAGAAATATTCAAATGAATGATTGATTACAAAGCTTATCAAATGTGATAAGGGGGGAAGGAAACCTGTGTTTGCCAAATATCTTTCTTTCTACAATATTGCCAGGAAAACAAAAGGAGTGATCTTCTTAGGGAACCAGTGCGATGATGGTTGGTGAAATAAAAAATATTCAAAAAATAATCCAAAAAATATTCACGAAAATATTCACGGAAATATTCATGGTAATATTCACGGAAATATTCACGGAAATATTCACGAAAATATTCATGAAAATATTCAAGAAATATTCAAAGGAATGATTGAATACAAAGATTAAAAAATTTGATAAGGGGGGAAGGAAACCTTTGTTTGCCACATATCTTGCTTTCTAAAATATTGCCAGGAAAACAAAAGGAGTGATCTTCTTAGGGAACCAGTGCGATGATGGTTGGTGAAATCAAAAATATTCAAAAAATATTCACGAAAATATTTACGGAAATATTCATGGAAATATTCACGGAAATATTCACGAAAATATTCATGAAAATATTCAAGAAATATTCAAAGGAATCATTGATTACAAAGATTATCAAATGTGATAAGGGGGAAGGAAACCTGTGTTTGCCACATATCTTGCTTTCTACAATATTGCCAGGAAAACAAAAGGAGTGATCTTCATAGGGAACCAGTCCGATGATGGTTGGTGAAATTAAAAATATTTTAAAAAAAATCCAAAAAATATTTACGGAAATATTCACGGAAATATTCACGGAAATATTCACAGAAATATTCACGGAAATATTCATGAAAATATTCAAGAAATATTCAAAGGAATGATTGATTACAAAGATTATCAAATGTGATAAGGGGGGAAGGAAACCTGTGTTTTCCACATATCTTGCGTTCTACAACATTGGCAGGAAAACAAAAGGAGTGATCTTCATAGGGAACCAGTGTGATGATGGTTTGGTGAAATAAAGAATATTCAAAAAATAATCCAAAAAATATTCACGAAAATATTCATGGAAATATTCACGGAAATATTGACGAAAATATTCATGAAAATATTCAAGAAATATTCAAATTAATGATTGATTAAAAAGATTAAAAAATGTGATAAGGGGGGAAGGAAACCTGTGTTTGCCACATATCTTTCTTTCTACAATATTGCCAGGAAAACAAAAGGAGTGATCTTCATAGGGAACCAGTGTGATGATGGTTGGTGAAATTAAAAATATTCAAAACATATTCACGAAAATATTCACGGAAATATTCACGGAAATATTCATGAAAATATTCAAGAAATATTCAAAGGAATGATTGAATACAAAGATTAAAAAATGTGATAAGGGGGGAAGGAAAGCTTTGTTTGCCACATATCTTGCTTTCTACAATATTGCCAGGAAAACAAAAGGAGTGATCTTTATAGGGAACCAGTGTGATGATGGTTGGTGAAATCAAAAATATTAAAAAAATAATCCAAAAGATATTCACGGAAATATTCACGGAAATATTCATGAAAATATTCAAGAAATATTCAAAGGAAAGATTGATTACAAAGATTATCAAATGTGATAAGGGGTGAAGGAAACCTGTGTTTGCCACATATCTTGCGTTCTACAATATTGCCAGGAAAACAAAAGGAGTGATCTTCTTAGGGAACCAGTGTGATGATGGTTGGTGAAATAAAAAATATTCAAAAAATATTCACGAAAATATTCACGGAAATATTCACGGAAATATTCATGAAAATATTCAAGAAATATTCAAAGGATTGATTGAATACAAAGATTAAAAAATGTGATAAGGGGGGAAGGAAACCTTTTTTTGCCACATATCTTGCTTTCTACAATATTGCCAGGAAAACAAAAGGAGTGGTCTTCATAGGAAACCAGTGGGATGATAGTTGGTTAAAAAAAATAATATTCAAAAAATAATCCAAAAAATATTCACGAAAATATTCACGGAAATATTTATGGAAATATTCATGAAAATATTCACGAAAATATTCATGAAAATATTCAAGAAATATTCAAAGGAATCATTGATTACAAAGATTATCAAATGTGATAAGGGGGAAGGAAACCTGTGTTTGCCACATATCTTGCTTTCTACAATATTGCCAGGAAAACAAAAGGAGTGATCTTCATAGGGAACCAGTCCGATGATGGTTGGTGAAATTAAAAATATTCCAAAAATATTCACGAAAATATTCACGGAAATATTCACGGAAATATTCATGAAAATATTCACGGAAATATTCATGAAAATATTCAAGAAATATTCAAAGGAAAGATTGATTACAAAGATTATCAAATATGATAAGGGGGGAAGGAAACCTGTGTTTGCCACATATCTTGCGTTCTACAATATTGCCAGGAAAACAGAAGGAGTGATCTTCTTAGGGAACCAGTGTGATGATGGTTGGTGAAATAAAAAATATTCAAAAAATATTCACGGAAATATTCATGAAAATATTCAAGAAATATTCAAAGGAATGATTGAATACAAAGATTAAAAAATGTTATAAGGGGGGAAGGAAACCTGTGTTTGCCAAATATCTTTCTTTCTACAATATTGCCAGGAAAACAAAAGGAGTGATCTTCTTAGGGAACCAGTGCGATGATGGTTGGTGAAATAAAAAATATTCAAAAAATAATCCAAAAAATATATACACGAAAATATTCACGGAAATATTCATGGAAATATTCACGGAAATATTCACGAAAATATTCACGAAAATATTCATAGAAATATTCAAATTAATGATTGATTAAAAAGATTAAAAAATGTGATAAGGGGGGAAGGAAACCTGTGTTTTCCACATATCTTGCGTTCTACAATATTGCCAGGAAAACAAAAGGAGTGATCTTCATAGGGAACCAGTGTGATGATGGTTGGTGAAATAAAAAATATTCAAAAAATATTCACGGAAATATTCACGGAAATATTCATGAAAATATTCAAGAAATATTCAAAGGAATGATTGAATACAAAGATTAAAAAATGTGATAAGGGGGGAAGGAAAGCTTTGTTTGCCACATATCTTGCTATCTACAATATTGCCAGGAAAACAAAAGGAGTGATCGTCTTAGGGAACCAGTGTGATGATGGTTGGTGAAATAAAAAATATTCAAAAAATATTCACGGAAATATTCATGAAAATATTCAAGAAATATTCAAAGGAATGATTGAATACAAAGATTAAAAAATGTGATAAGGGGGGAAGGAAAGCTTTGTTTGCCACATATCTTTCTTTCTACAATATTGCCAGGAAAACAAAAGGAGTGATCTTCATAGGGAACCAGTGTGATGATGGTTGGTGAAATAAAGAATATTCAAAAAATAATCCCAAAAATATACACGAAAATATTCACGGAAATATTCATGGAAATATTCACGGAAATATTCACGAAAATATTCATGAAAATATTCAAGAAATATTCAAAGGAATCATTGATTACAAAGATTATCAAATGTGATAAGGGGGAAGGAAACCTGTGTTTGCCACATATCTTGCTTTCTACAATATTGCCAGGAAAACAAAAGGAGTGATCTTCATAGGGAACCAGTCCGATGATGGTTGGTGAAATTAAAAATATTTTTTAAAAAATCCAAAAAATATTCACGGAAATATTCACAGAAATATTCACGGAAATATTCATGAAAATATTCAAGAAATATTCAAATTAATGATTGATTAAAAAGATTAAAAAATGTGATAAGGGGGGAAGGAAACCTGTGTTTTCCACATATCTTGCGTTCTACAATATTGCCAGGAAAACAAAAGGAGTGATCTTCATAGGGAACCAGTGTGATGATGGTTGGTGAAATAAAAAATATTCAAAAAATATTCACGGAAATATTCACGGAAATATTCATGAAAATATTCAAGAAATATTCAAAGGAAAGATTGATTACAAAGATTATCAAATGTGATAAGGGGGGAAGGAAACCTGTGTTTGCCACATATCTTGCGTTCTACAATATTGCCAGTAAAACAAAAGGAGTGATCTTCTTAGGGAACCAGTGTGATGATGGTTGGTGAAATAAAAAATATTCAAAAAATATTCACGGAAATATTCATGAAAATATTCAAGAAATATTCAAAGGAATGATTGAATACAAAGATTAAAAAATGTGATAAGGGGGGAAGGAAACCTGTGTTTGCCAAATATCTTTCTTTCTACAATATTGCCAGGAAAACAAAAGGAGTGATCTTCATAGGGAACCAGTGTGATGATGGTTGGTAAAATAAAGAATATTCAAAAAATAATCCCAAAAATATACACGAAAATATTCACGGAAATATTCATGGAAATATTCACGGAAATATTCACGAAAATATTCATGAAAATATTCAAGAAATATTCAAAGGAATCATTGATTACAAAGATTATCAAATTTGATAAGGGGGAAGGAAACCTGTGTTTGCCACATATCTTGCTTTCTACAATATTGCCAGGAAAACAAAAGGAGTGATCTTCATAGGGAACCAGTCCGATGATGGTTGGTGAAATTAAAAATATTTTTTAAAAAATCCAAAAAATATTCACGGAAATATTCACAGAAATATTCACGGAAATATTCATGAAAATATTCAAGAAATATTCAAAGCAATGATCTATTACAAAGATTATCAAATGTGATAAGGGGGAAGGAAACCTGTGTTTGCCACATATCTTGCGTTCTACAATATTGCCAGGAAAACAAAAGGAGTGATCTTCTTAGGGAACCAGTGTGATGTTGGTTGGTGAAATAAAAAATATTCAAAAAATATTCACGGAAATATTCATGAAAATTTTCAAGAAATATTCAAAGGAATGATTGAATACAAAGATTAAAAAATGTGATAAGGGGGGAAGGAAACCTGTCTTTGCAAAATATCTTTCTTTCTACAATATTGCCAGGAAAACAAAAGGAGTGATCTTCATAGGGAACCAGTGTGATGATGGTTGGTGAAATAAAGAATATTCAAAAAATAATCCAAAAAATATTCACGAAAATATTCACGGAAATATTCATGGAAATATTCACGGAAATATTCACGAAAATATTCATGAAAATATTCAAGAAATATTCAAAGGAATCATTGATTACAAAGATTATCAAATGTGATAAGGGGGAAGGAAACCTGTGTTTGCCACATATCTTGCTTTCTACAATATTGCCAGGAAAACAAAAGGAGTGATCTTCATAGGGAACCAGTCCGATGATGGTTGGTGAAATTAAAAATATTTTTTAAAAAATCCAAAAAATATTCACGGAAATATTCACAGAAATATTCACGGAAATATTCATGAAAATATTCAAGAAATATTCAAAGGAATGATCTATTACAAAGAATATCAAATGTGATAAGGGGGAAGGAAACCTGTGTTTTCCACATATCTTGCGTTCTACAATATTGCCAGGAAAACAAAAGGAGTGATCTTCATAGGGAACCAGTGTGATGATGGTTGGTGAAATAAAAAATATTCAAAAAATATTCACGGAAATATTCACGGAAATATTCATGAAAATATTCAAGAAATATTCAAATGAATGATTGATTACAAAGCTTATCAAATGTGATAAGGGGGGAAGGAAACCTGTGTTTGCCAAATATCTTTCTTTCTACAATATTGCCAGGAAAACAAAAGGAGTGATCTTCTTAGGGAACCAGTGCGATGATGGTTGGTGAAATAAAAAATATTCAAAAAATAATCCAAAAAATATTCACGAAAATATTCACGGAAATATTCATGGAAATATTCACGGAAATATTCACGGAAATATTCACGAAAATATTCATGAAAATATTCAAGAAATATTCAAAGGAATCATTGATTACCAAGATTATCAAATGTGATAAGGGGGAAGGAAACCTTTGTTTGCCACATATCTTGCGTTCTACAATATTGCCAGGAAAACAAAAGGAGTGATCTTCTTAGGGAACCAGTGTGATGATGGTTGGTGAAATAAAAAATATTCAAAAAATATTCACGAAAATATTCACGGAAATATTCACGGAAATATTTACGGAAATATTCATGAAAATATTCAAGAAATATTCAAAGGAAAGATTGATTACAAAGATTATCAAATGTGATAAGGGGGGAAGGAAACCTGTGTTTGCCACATATCTTGCGTTCTACAATATTGCTAGGAAAACAAAAGGAGTGATCTTCTTAGGGAACCAGTGTGATGATGGTTGGTTAAAATAAAAAATATTCAAAAAATATTCACGAAAATATTCACGGAAATATTCACGGAAATATTCACAGAAATATTCATGAAAATATTCAAGAAATATTCAAAGGAATGATTGAATACAAAGATTAAAAATGTGATGAGGGGGGAAGGAAAGCTTTGTTTGCCACATATCTTTCTTTCTACAATATTGCCAGGAAAACAAAAGGAGTGATCTTCATAGGGAACCAGTGTGATGATGGTTGGTGAAATAAAGAATATTCAAAAAATAATCCCAAAAATATACACGAAAATATTCACGGAAATATTCATGGAAATATTCACGGAAATATTCACGAAAATATTCATGAAAATATTCAAGAAATATTCAAAGGAATCATTGATTACAAAGATTATCAAATGTGATAAGGGGGAAGGAAACCTGTGTTTGCCACATATCTTGCTTTCTACAATATTGCCCGGAAAACAAAAGGAGTGATCTTCATAGGGAACCAGTCCAATGATGGTTGGTGAAATTAAAAATATTTTTTAAAAAATCCAAAAAATATTCACGGAAATATTCACAGAAATATTCACGGAAATATTCATGAAAATATTCAAGAAATATTCAAATGAATGATTGATTACAAAGCTTATCAAATGTGATAAGGGGGAAGGAAACCTGTGTTTTCCACATATCTTGCGTTCTACAATATTGTCAGGAAAACAAAAGGAGTGATCTTCTTAGGGAACCAGTGCGATGATGGTTGGTGAAATAAAAAATATTCAAAAAATAATCCAAAAAATATTCACGAAAATATTCACGGAAATATTCATGGTAATATTCACGGAAATATTCACGGAAATATTCACGAAAATATTCATGAAAATATTCAAGAAATATTCAAAGGAATCATTGATTACCAAGATTATCAAATGTGATAAGGGGGAAGGAAACCTTTGTTTGCCACATATCTTGCGTTCTACAATATTGCCAGGAAAACAAAAGGAGTGATCTTCTTAGGGAACCAGTGTGATGATGGTTGGTGAAATAAAAAATATTCAAAAAATATTCACGAAAATATTCACGGAAATATTCACGGAAATATTCACGGAAATATTCACGGAAATATTCACGGAAATATTCATGAAAATATTCAAGAAATATTCAAAGGAAAGATTGATTACAAAGATTATCAAATGTGATAAGGGGGGAAGGAAACCTGTGTTTGCCACATATCTTGCGTTCTACAATATTGCCAGGAAAACAAAAGGAGTGATCTTCTTAGGGAACCAGTGTGATGATGGTTGGTGAAATAAAAAATATTCACGAAAATATTCACGGAAATATTCATGAAAATATTCAAGAAATATTCAAAGGAATGATTGAATACAAAGATTAAAAAATGTGATAAGGGGGGAAGTAAAGCTTTGTTTGCCACATATCTTGCTATCTACAATATTGCCAGGAAAACAAAAGGAGTGATCTTCTTAGGGAACCAGTGTGATGATGGTTGGTGAAATAAAAAATATTCAAAAAATATTCACGGAAATATTCATGAAAATATTCAAGAAATATTCAAAGGAATGATTGAATACAAAGATTAAAAAATGTGATAAGGGGGGAAGGAAACCTGTGTTTGCCAAATACATTTCTTTCTACAATATTGCCAGGAAAACAAAAGGAGTGATCTTCATAGGGAACCAGTGTGATGATGGTTGGTGAAATAAAGAATATTCAAAAAATAATCCCCAAAATATACACGAAAATATTCACGGAAATATTCATGGAAATATTCACGGAAATATTCACGGAAATATTCACTGAAATATTCACGGAAATATTCAAAGGAATCATTGATTACAAAGATTATCAAATGTGATAAGGGGGAAGGAAACCTGTGTTTGCCACATATCTTGCTTTCTACTATATTGCCAGGAAAACCAAAGGAGTGATCTTCATAGGGAACCAGTCCGATGATGGTTGGTGAAATTAAAAGTATTCAAAAAAAAATCCAAATAATATTCATGAAAATATTCAAGAAGTATTCAAATGAATGATTGATTACAAAGATTATCAAATGTGATAAGGGGGGAAGGAAACCTGTGTTTGCCACATATATTGCTTTCTACAATATTGCCAGGAAAACAAAAGGAGTGGTCTTCATAGGAAACCAGTGGGATGATAGTTGGTTAAAAAAAATAATATTCATTAATATTAAAAAAATATTCAAAAATATTCAAAAAATAATCACGAAAATATTTATGAAAATATTCAAGAAATATTCAAAGGAACGATTGATTACAAAGATTATCAAATGTGATAAGGGGGGAAGGAAACCTGTGATTTCCACATATCTTGCGTTCTACAATATTGCCAGGAAAACAAAAGGAGTGATCTTTATAGGGAACCAGTGGGATGATAGTTGGTTAAAAAAATAATATTCATTAGTATTAAAAAAATATTAAAAAATATTCAAAAAATAATCACGAAAATATTTATGAAAATATTCAAGAAATATTCAAAGGAATGATTGACTACAAAGATTATCAAATGTGATAAGGGGGGAAGGAAACCTGTGTTTTCCACATATCTTGCGTTCTACAATATTGCCAGGAAAACAAAAGGAGTGATCTTCATAGGGAACCAGTGTGGTGATGGTTGGTGAAATAAAAAATATTCAAAAAATATTCACGGAAATATTCACGGAAATATTCATGAAAATATTCAAGAAATATTCAAAGGAAAGATTGATTACAAAGATTATCAAATGTGATAAGGGGGGAAGGAAACCTGTGTTCGCCACATATCTTGCGTTCTACAATAATGCCAGGAAAACAAAAGGAGTGATCTTCTTAGGGAACCAGTGTAATGATGGTTGGTAAAATAAAAAATATTCAAAAAATAATCCAAAAAATATTCACGGAAATATTCACGGAAATATTCATGAAAATATTCAAGAAATATTCAAAGGAAAGATTGATTACAAAGATTATCAAATGTGATAAGGGGGAAGGAAACCTGTGTTTGCCACATATCTTGCTTTCTACAATATTGCCAGGAAAACAAAAGGAGTGATCTTCATAGGGAACCAGTCCGATGATGGTTGGTGTAATTAAAAATATTCAAAAAATAATCCAAAAAATATTCACGAAAATATTCATGGAAATATTCACAGAAATATTCACGGAAATATCCACGAAAATATTCATGAAAATATTCAAGAAATATTCAAATGAATGATTGATTACAAAGCTTATCAAATGTGATAAGGGGGGAAGGAAACCTTTGTTTGCCACATATCTTGCGTTCTACAATATTGCCAGGAAAACAAAAGGAGTGATCTTCTTAGGGAACCAGTGTGATGATGGTTGGTGAAATAAAAAATATTCAAAAAATATTCACGAAAATATTCACGGAAATATTCACGGAAATATTCACAGAAATATTCATGAAAATATTCAAGAAATATTCAAATTAATGTTTGATTAAAAAGATTAAAAAATGTGATAAGGGGGGATGGAAACCTTTGTTTGCCACATATCTTGCGTTCTACAATATTGCCAGGAAAACAAAAGGAGTGATCTTCATAGGGAACCAGTGTGATGATGGTTGGTGAAATAAAAAATATTCAAAAAATAATCCAAAAAATATTCACGGAAATATTCAAGAAATATTCAAAGGAATGATTGATTACAAAGATTAAAACATGTGATGAGGGGGGAAGGAAACCTTTGTTTGCCACATATCTTGCGTTCTACAATATTGCCAGGAAAACAAAAGGAGTGATCTTCATAGGGAACCAATGGAATGGTAGTTGGTTAAAAAAAAAATATTCATAAATATTCAAAAAATATTCAAAAATATTCAAAAAATAATCACTAAAATATTCGTGAAAATATTCACGGAAATATTCAAAGGAATGATTGATTACAAAGATTAAAAAATGTGATAAGGGGGGAAGGAAACCTTTGTTTGCCACATCTCTTGCGTTCTACAATATTGCCAGGAAAACAAAAGGAGTGATCTTCATAGGAAACCAGTGGGATAATAGTTGGTTAAAAAAAAAAAATTCATTAATATTAAAATAATATTCAAAAATATCCAAAAAATATTTACGAAACTATTCATGAAAATATTCAAGAAATATTCAAAGGAATGATTGAATACAAAGATTATCAAATGTGATAAGGGGGGAAGGAAACCTGTGTTTGCCACATATCTTGCTTTCTACAATATTGCCAGGAAAACAAAATGAATGATCTTCATAGGAAACCAGTGGGATGATAGTTTGTTAAAAAAATAATATTTATAAATATTCAAAAAATAATCACAAAAATACTCATGAAAATATTCAAGAAATATTCAAAGGAATGATTGATTACAAAGATTATCAAATGTGAAAAAGGGGGAAGGAAACCTGTGTTTGCCACATATCTTGCGGTCTACAATTTTGCCAGGAAAACAAAAGGAGTGATCTTCATAGGGAACCAGTGTGATGATGGTTGGTGAAAAAAAAAATATTCAAAAAATAATCCAAAAAATATTCACGGAAATATTCACGAAAATGTTCAAAGGAATGATTGATTACAAAGATTATCAAATGTTATAAGGGGGGAAGGAAACCTGTGTTTGCCACATATCTTGCTTTCTACAATATAAAAATATTCAAAAAATATTCAAAAAATATTCAAAAAAATATTCACGAAATTATTCATATTGGCTCTTCCCTCACTTGGTGGCATGACTAATAGCTCCTCCCTCCTGTGTGTGTCCTCTTCAGGTGCAGTACAAGAAGCAGTACGAGAAGGGCAAGGCGGAGGCCGACTACAACACGCTGCCGGCCACGGAGAATCCTCTCCTCCGGCAGCTCAGATACGCCGGCACCATCCTCAGCGATGTGGGTGTCTGCAAGAAGATCTCAGCATCACAAACATCTCCTCTCAGATCTCATATCTTAAATCTGTGAATCCTCTGCTGCTCCCAATTGCATCCTATTCTAACGTCACTATGACCTCCCGCTGCATTCTGGGATATTTTGGTTCATATCTTTAAACTCGTTCAAATTAGGTGATCATTCATTCAAAGGCTGAAGAGAATAATGAAGTGAATATAGATATATTTATATATATATATATATATATATAGATATATATATATATATATATATATAGATATCTATAGATATGACGAGGATGTAAAATCAAGAACGTGTCTCTGAACTGATTTCAATTTTTTTCTGAATTGAGATCCTAATAAAACCATCCGGAAGGGAAATGCATGCTGGGAAATCCAAGTAATCCATACAATGATACATTAGATTCAATCCAGCGAGGTGTTTTCTTATTTGAGTCACTGATCATTATTCATGTGATGTTTCGTTTCTTTTTCCACAGAAAGTATACAAAGCCAGTTATGAGAAGTCCAGAGGCTCCAGCATCAACTACTGCGACACACCCAAGTTCCAGATGGACTCCGTGCTCAAGAAGCTCACCGACGTGAGACCTCAGAGAAGGCCTTGAATGTTTTGGTTTCTGGTTTCTGCATTGTGTCTTCACCTTGGGGTTGGTTTCTCTGTAGAGCCGTTACAAAGAGAAGTACGACCGCGAGGTGAAGGGCCACTACATCGGCAGCTACGAGGACGTCTACATGCTGCACTGCCAGAAGATGGAGGAGATGAAGAGCGAGGTAAGCTCCACTATCATTCCTTTAATATGAAATCCGTTCATCACCACCACGTCTCTCATTGTGCTCTCCTCTTTGATCTCGCAGCAACTTTATAAATCCGAGTATGAAGACATTAAGACGCGCTGCTTCTTCCCTCAAACCATCACGCCTGAGTACGAAGTCGGGAAGAAGCTCCTCCAGTGCAGCGACGTGAGCAACGCCGTCTTATGACCGACCGACCGTGTGTGTTTGACCGATGACCTTCTCCTGGTTCCAAGCCTTTCTGTTTCATTGCAGAAAACCTACCGGCAGCATCCGGACAAAGTGAAGTTCACTCAGGTGGTGGATTCTCCGGTTCAGCTTCAGGCCGCCATCAACGCCAAGCAGCTGAGTGACGTGCGTACGCTCCGATTACCTCAGGAATATCTACTTATACAAAGAGAACACATAATACCAACAAATGGTTGCATCGATTCATTTAAATCAGATGAAAATATGGACGTGTCTATTTAACTATTATAACAAGCACTTCTTTTATTTGAACAATACCTGCATGTGATATATGATAAACTGACCTGATAAAACACCATCAATTATTATAATCAAGAGGAAGTGAAAGGTAAACTATTCTAAAGCAGAGGATGTAAACTGGTTTAACAAAGTGAGATATTGTAGGTAATCACTTTTAGTAGCGTAATAAAATTAGTGTGATATGAGAGGAGGTCAGTCAAAATTGGTTCATATACAATTTTTGTGAACGTCATTTCTTTTTAAATATTGTCGATTCATTGACAAAAATCGCTCGAAAGTTCCTCCAGTCTGGAAGAGAAAGAGTAAAATGACCAGAACATGAAGTAGGATTTGATCCTTACAATAAGTCATTCATTCATAACTTCATGACTGTTTTTTCTTCATTCCAGCTGAACTACAAAGCGAAGTACGAGGACACCAAGTTTAAGAACTGCCTGCCCCCCGACTATCCCTTCTTCATCCAGTCCAGAGTCAACGCCTTCAACCTCAGCGACGTGAGAACGTCTCTCCCAACTTACAACCGCCGCCATCTTTGATTTGGTGGAAATCTTTTCATTTTCCCGACTCCGTCTTTTCAGAACTGTTACAAGTACGACTGGGAGAAGTCCAAAGCCAAGAAGTTCGAGGTTCGGGGCGACGCCATCTCGATCCTCGCCGCCCGCGCTCACACCAACATCGCCAGCGACGTGAGTCTCTTTCTCCTTCAGCACGTCACGGCATTGACCTGCTCATCGATCGCCTTGTCCCCGCTCCTCGCAGGTCAAATACAAGAAAGAGTACGAGAAGAACAAGGGCCAGATGGTCGGAGCGCTCAGCATCAACGACGACCCCAAGATCCTCCACTCCGTCCACGTGGCCAAGATCCAGAGCGATGTGAGTCCTTTGTCACCCAATCAAGAGAAAGCTGAAGAAAACACATTGATAACTCAAAAATGAGAAAGTTAATTAACAGGCTCCCATAACTCTTCTCATTGAAACATCCTCTGCTCTGCTGTGTTCAGTCATAGCTTCTCTGATTTACTGTCACATGACAGTTCATCAATCATGTCTTCATAGTTTTCCACTCCTCGCTTTTTAACATGAATCCATCGGAGCTGAAATGAGAGTCCAACAATCTGTCCAATGTGTCCACAGCGTGAATACAAAAAGGACTACGAGAAGACAAAGACCAAATACCACGCGCCGCTCGACATGATGTCCGTCACCTTGGCCAAGAAGTCGCAGGGCATCGCCAGCATGGCGGGCTACCGCAGCATCAGCACCAACTACTTCATCCCCCCCGACAGCGTGCTGATGGAGCTTGCCAAGAAAGCCAACACCATCCAGAGCGACGTGAGTGCAGGCCGAGCTCTCGCCGCGCGCTCCTGATCCCCACTGAATAATAGACTGAGTGACATTGTTTCATTCACAGAATGACTACAAGTCAGACTACAACAGCTACACCAAGGGCTCGCCGTGGATCCCCTTCGGCTGCCTGGAGGTGGAGAAGAACAAGAAAGCCGCGGAGATCCTGAGCGAGGTATGCGCGGCGCCCCGGTCCTCCTCCCCCTGTGGCATTTAATCACTTTCTGACAGTGCAGGTTTGCTTACCTCCTGCAGAGAAGATACAGAAAGCACCCCGACAAGATCCCCTTCACCTCCATCGACGACCACCCTGTGATGATGCAGGCCAAAGTCAACCAGCTCCAGAGAAGCGACGTGAGGCGACTGACCGCACACCCCTCGGCTCTTTTCTCACTTCTACTTGCTGAATTGTGACTGTGTTTTGCTTCTAGTTGTTCTACAAGAGAGGCCTGGAGAAGATCCACCAGAAGTTCTCCCTGCCGGCCGATCTCCCCGAGTTCGTCCAGGCCAAGTGCAACGCCTACAACGTCAGCCAGGTGAGAAGAGCTCTCTTTTTATAAGATCAAACAAGCCGATTATTCTTTCATAGCTAAGAATGTGTAGTGTTCGATTTCATTCATACTCAATATCAATGGAAAGAAGAATCAGCATTTGGGATTCACTTGGCGAGCTGAACTCAACTCGACAAAATTAAAATTTATTATTATTAAATTTTTAATTTGACTTCATTTGAATGTTGTTTCCATAACATCACCATTCACGTAAAGTGTCGTAGACGTGTCCCAGATGTGGAAGTAGAGTTAGCGGTTGAGGGATAGCGTGTGAGACGTGTGGATCATCTAAACGCCGTGTTGTACCTGGTGGGCCCCAAACGCTCCTAAATGTTGTCCTCCTATCTGTATTCTGGGATTTCAGAACTACTACAAGCTGGCCTGGCAGGAGCTGATTGCCAAAGGTTACGACCTGAAGCCTAATGCTATCTCCATTGTTGCTGCCAAAGCCGCCCAGCACGCAGCAAGTGATGTAAGTTCCAGTGCAACATCCTACCAGACTGATGTACTTTTTGCATTAAATAATGGATAATTAGAGACTTTAACTTTAACTTGTAGGTCCAGTATAAAAAGGCTTACCAGAAGGCAAAGGGCCACCATGTTGGCTTCCGCAGCATCCAGGACGACCCCCTGCTGGTCCACTACATGGGGGTGGCCAAGATGCAGAGCGAGAAGAACTACAAGAAGGACTACCATAAGTCCAAGCTGAAGTACCACACCCCGGTGGACATGATGAGCGTGGTCCAAGCCAAGCACGCCTCGTCTGTACAGACCTACACAGGCTACAAGCAGCCCAACCACAAGTACTTCCTGCTGCCCGACGCCATGAGCCTGGGCCTCGCCCGCAACATGAACTACAACGCCAGTGATGTGAGTTCATTTCAGGGACTTTGGGGTCAGAATGGAGGGAAATGTGAAGAGGTGTTCCTGCAGGGCTGATACTTCAGCATCTTCTCTTTTCCTCTACAGTATAACTACAAACTGGACTACGAGACCTCGGTCAAGGGAGTCGGCTGGGTTCCTATTGGTTCCCTGGAAGTGGAGAAAGCCAAGACAGCAGGAGCAGCTCTGAATGAGTCAAAGTACCGCCAGCACCCTGACACCTTCAAGTTCACCAGCACCGTTGACTCCATGAGCATGGAGCTGGCCAAGACCAATGCCAAGACCATGAACGCGGTGAGAAGGAGCAAACAATGTGAATCTGAGGATTTTAAGCCTTTAAACTTCTCTCTGGAATAGAGATTAAAGCGATCTCTTCATTGTGATTGTGCAGAAGGAGTACAAGGCCAGTGGAGAGAAGTTCATGCACACTTACCATCTCCCCGCTGATGCTCCCGAACTGATGCAAGCCAGATACAACGCTGTCAACATCAGCAAGGTCAGCTGCAGACTCCAGCGTGGAACGTATGAAGAAATGAAACAGTTTGTTGTATTTCTCACAAACCAATCATTTTCTTTAGAATTACTACACCTATGCTCATCGTCAAGATCTGCTCAAAGGCCATCATGTGAAGGAAGACGCTATCTCCATTGTGGCAGCGAGAAGTTCCAGAGACATCGCCAGCGACGTAAGTTGCGAAAACGATTAAAATGTAATACAATTCCAATATTTCTGAACTCAATAATGGTATTCATACTGTGGTGGACTTCTAACGTTTCAATTTAAAAATCAAGTTGTCTTTCAAGAGTTTATTATAACTTTGGCATTTAAGCTCAGATCATCACAGCAATCAACACCTCAGTCTTTGCAGATAAAAAGCAAGAGTAAAATTCTTTTACATGTGAGAGACAGTATGATTTTTTTGAGGACAGGAAGTGAGAGGTTAAAAGAAAGAGAGAGTTGAAGTCGCAATCATCAAAACATTTTTCATTATTTAATTTTCTCCCTTTTAGCATACTATTCAAATTAACGTTATGTGAGCAAATGCAATGCGTTTTCTTTTTACAGTACAAATACAAGCTGGCTTACGAGAAGGCCAGAGGCCACCACGTGGGCCACCGCAGCATCCAGGACGACCCCCTGCTGGTCCACTACATGGAAGTGGCCAAGATGCAGAGCGAGAGGAACTACAAGAAGGACTACCACAAGTCCAAGCTGAAGTACCACTCCCCAGTGGACATGATGAGCGTGGTCCAAGCCAAACACGCCTCTGCTGCCCAGACCTTTACTGGTTACAGGAAGATCCCTCACAACTACCTCCTCCTGCCCGACAACTTGCACCTGCAGCGGTGCCGCAGCATGATGGAGATTCAGAGCGACGTATGTATTGAATACACAGAGAGACAACAGTTAACACATCTGGGAGCTTTTTGAACTTGATTTTCTTCTTAAACTCACAGAATGTCTACAAGTCGGATTACAATAGTTACAGTCGAGGCTGTGGCTGGGTCCCCATCGGCTCTGTGGACGTAGAGAAGGCCAAAGTTGCCAGAGCTGCGCTGGCTGAACGTGGCTACCGTCAGCATCCCAGTACTTTCAAATTCACCAGCAAGACTGACGCCATGAACACGGCTCTGGCTCTGGCCAACACCAAGCACATGGACGACGTGAGAATTTTGCACCGCTTAACATATGTTGAAATATCGATGCACGTCGGACTAAAACTCCTCCTTAAAGAACATCAATTTACCGGGTACCTCTTTTCTATGCTTCCCTCTAGGCTTCGTACAGAGCATCTGGAGAGAAGTTCAAGCACACATATCATCTGCCGGCCGACAGCCCAGAGTTCCTTCAGGCCAAGTTCAACGCTCAGACGATGAGCAAGGTCAGAGCACAATGTAGCTTATGAAAATATAAATATAATATAAAAAATATAAATTATAATGCAAAATGTATCAGCCTTAACTGTGCATAAACACATGGTCGTAACTGCTGTTTACCCACAGAGTCACTACAAGCAGAAGTGGCTGGCAGATGTTGCCAAGGGATACGACATGAGGACTGATGCTATTTCCATCCTGCACGCCAAGCAAGGAAGACATATTGCCAGCGATGTATGTAAATCATAAAATTCTGCCCCTTTTTTCATTGCAACTATTGGAAACTCACTTGTGTTCTTACTTTTATCAGGTCCAATACAAGAAAGCATACGAGAAGGCCAGAGGCCACCATGTTGGCTTCCGCAGCATCAAGGACGACCCCCTGCTGGTCCACTACATGGAGGTGGCAAAGATGCAGAGCGAAAAGAACTACAAGAAGGACTACAACAAGGCCAAGCTGAAGTACCACACCCCAGTGGACATGATGAGCCTGGTCCACGCTAAGCAGGCCTCTGCTGCCCAGACTATGGCAGGATACAAGAAGATCCAACACAGTTACTCTCTGCTCCCCGATGCCATGAACCTGAAGCTGGCTCGCACCATGAACGTCCAGTGTAGTGATGTGAGTGTACTAATTCCAGCTGCGCTGTGCCCACAACAACTGCATATGTTTGTAAAGGCACGTGACTTAATAATTGCAGTACAATCCTTTGTTTGACAAGATTTTGCACCTATTTTTGTAGTGGGACTACAAGTCTGACTATAACAGCTATGTCCGAGGTACCGGATGGGTCCCCATTGGCTCCATTGGAGTTGAGACCGCTAAAATTGGAGGTCAGATTCAGAGCGACAATCGCTACCGCACTCATCCATCCACCTTCAAGTTCAGCAAGCTGATGGACTCCATGGACCTGACCCTGGCCACCGCCAACAACCAGATCATGAACAAGGTGGAGCATTTGTGTACTGTAGAAGTCAGAAAATATGACTTATGATCTTGTTCGTAAGTTTCATCATTGGTTTGTTTGTCTCTACTCGCAGAAAGCATACTCTGCTAAATGGGAGAAGGACAAACTGACCGTCCACGTCATGCCAGATGCTCCGGAGATCGTCCTGGCCAAAGCCAACGCCCTCAACATGAGCAATGTAGGGCGTTAGATTACAAATATGTAGATATGGATAATGTTTTGACTTTTATTTGATTTAAATTAATTTCTGTCTTTTGACAGAAACTTTACAAAGCCGGTGTTTTGGAGATGGCCAACAAAGGCTACCACCTCAAAGGCGACGCTATCCCAATTTTGGCCGCCAAGTCCGGTACCACCATTGCCAGTAATGTGAGTTGAAAATACATGTGTGTACCAAAATCAATAAGTTAATCTAATACAATCTATCATGCATTCTAAACAAGTATCTATTCACCGTCTCAGTACAAGTACAAGCTGGCTTACGAGAAGGCCAGAGGCCACCATGTTGGCTTCCGCAGCATCAAGGACGACCCCCTGCTGGTCCACTACATGGAGGTGGCAAAGATGCAGAGCGAAAAGAACTACAAGAAGGACTACAACAAGGCCAAGCTGAAGTACCACACCCCAGTGGACATGATGAGCCTGGTCCACGCTAAGCAGGCCTCTGCTGCCCAGACTATGGCAGGATACAAGAAGATCCAACACAGTTACTCTCTGCTCCCCGATGCCATGAACCTGAAGCTGGCTCGCACCATGAACGTCCAGTGTAGTGATGTGAGTGTACTAATTCCAGCTGCGCTGTGCCCACAACAACTGCATCTGTCTGTAAAGACACGTGACTTAATAATTGCAGTACAATCCTTTGTTTAACAAGATTTTGTATTTATTTTTGCAGTGGGACTACAAGTCTGACTATAACAGCTATGTCCGAGGTACCGGATGGGTCCCCATTGGCTCCATTGGAGTTGAGACCGCTAAAATTGGAGGTCAAATTCAGAGCGACAATCGCTACCGCACTCATCCATCCACCTTCAAGTTCAGCAAGCTGATGGACTCCATGGACCTGACCCTGGCTACCGCCAACAACCAGATCATGAACAAGGTGGAGCATTTTGAACTGAGCTCTGTAGTTCAGTGACAAAGAAGAGGTCTTTGTATTTTTCACAACAATCATCAGTGGTTTGCTTTTCCGTTTGTCTTCATTTACAGAAAGCGTACTCTGCAGCTTGGGAGAAGGACAAGCTGACCGTCCACGTAACGTCAGATGCTCCAGAGATTGTCTTGGCCAAAGCCAACGCCCTGACCATGAGCAATGTAAGAGGCATATGAGAAACTGAGAGATTGAATTCCATTTGTTCCAGAAAGATCCTGTTTAACCCAATTCCTCAACAAAAGAATTTGAGAGGTTTACAATTCGTACAGTGTGCAATATCCTCTGCCATTGGACCCTGCCCCCAAAACACCCCATTATTTGAATGTTAACACATTTTTATGTCACTCACAGAAACTTTACAAAGCCGGTGTTTTGGAGATGGCCAACAAAGGCTACCACCTCAAAGGAGATGCTATTGCAATTTTGGCTGCCAAGTCCGGTACCACCATTGCCAGTAATGTAAGTAACCAAAAAATATATTTACAATACATACCAAATACGAAATTACAATGTAATGTAATATTGGAGTAATATAGTAATATAATGTAGTAATATAAAATAAGAGTACATTGTCTGTGAATGTAAAATATGCGTTTTCCGTCACAGTATAAGTACAAGCTGGCTTACGAGAAGGCCAGAGGCCACCATGTTGGATTCCGCAGCATTAAAGACGACCCCCTGCTGGTCCACTACATGGAGGTGGCAAAGATCCAGAGCGAAAAGAACTACAAGAAGGACTACAACAAGGCCAAGCTGAAGTACCACTCCCCAGTGGACATGATGAGCGTGATCCAAGCCAAGCAGGCCTCTGCTGCCCAGACTATGACGGGATACAGGAAGATCCAACATAGTTACTCTCTGCTGCCCGATGCCATGAACCTGCAACTGGCTCGTAACATGCAGATCATTGCCAGTGACGTATGTAGAGAGTCTCGACTTCATCATCTTAAATGTACTGTAGCGACTCTCGCTAATGAAGCTCCGGACAACTTGTTTTTCTTAAGAATTTATTACGAAACCGGCCACTGTCGGCCGTAGCCTACGCCGAACAGAAACGACCGCTTTCAAGCACCAGAAACCCACAACACGTTCCGTCACTTAACCCCCCCGCCAACATCACCACAACACATCCCGATAGGTGGCACGAGGATGATTGACATAAAACATTGTGAGCCCTTCACTGAACTTCTAAACTTCGTGAATGTGTAGCTCGCTCACAGAACATGTAAACAAGAGTCCGTTACAGTACATTTAGAACGTAGATTTCCAAAGCTCTGCATTGCTGTGCTGCGTTGTGAAGGTAATTTTTTTATATTCTCCCTCAGAACCAGTACAAGAGTGAATATGACAGCTACATAAGGGGAACAGGATGGGTTCCCATTGGTTCGTTGGATGTTGAGAAAGCAAAACTTGCTGGAAAGATCTTAAGTGAGGCCCAGTACCGTCAGAGTCCGACCAAATGGAAATTCACCAAGGACATGCACTCCATGGATCTGACATTGGCATCTGCCAACAACCAGATAATGAATAAGGTACAGGCTGGGACTACCTGTGAAAATAACACAAATATCTCTTCTCTAGCATTTATGTATAAGTTATGAGCCCTTCAACTACTTTATGGTTTCAGCAATCCTACATCACTGCCTGGGAGAAAGACAAGACTTCTATCCACATCATGCCTGATGCAATGGACATTGTTCTCGCTAGAGGAAACAAGAAGAACGTCAGTGAGGTACAGCGTGATGACTTCATTGTTCTTGCTCCATTATACTTTGTTATTTAATGTTTATGTCTTTAAAACATATATAAATTTATAGATAGATGGACCAGATATCAACCATTGACAAAGTAGGAACCATTGTGTCCCTTTCAGATGAAAAAATAAAAATAAATTAAATATTTTTATTCTCTCCCTCTCTTCAGAAACTGTATAAATTGGACAATGAGCTGTCCAAGAAGAAGGGCCATAATCTCCGGGGTGATGCCATTGCCGTCCAAGCTGCCAAAGCCTCCACAGCTATAGCTAGTGATGTACGTGTCTGCGTAGTTATTCTAATACTCCACCTTTTGAATATCATTTATTATGCTTTACTCCCTCAACATTGCGTGATAATGGAAACTTTGACGATTACTTCTCCAGTACAAGTACCACGCAGGGTACCGTAAGCAGGTGGGCCACCACATCGGCGCTCGCTGCGTCCAGGACGACCCTCTGCTCGTGCTGGCTCTCAACTCGGCCAAGATCGCCAGTGATGCCCTGTACAAGAAGGACTTCAACAAGTCCAAGACCAAGTTCAACCTGCCGGTGGACATGATGGCCTTTGAGCTGGCCAAGAAGAACCAGATCCAAGTCAACCACGCCAACTACATCACTCGCCTCCACAACTGGACGTGTCTGCCGGACTCCACTGATGTGGTCCAAGCCAGACATGCTTATGAAATTATGAGCGATGTAAGTATGAATCCTTAGGTTTATTTTTTAGGAAGTTATCACAATTATGAATGTTCCTTTTTGAAGTGGTGGAGCCTCTTGTTTCATAATGAACCCTTTCTGTTTGGTCCAGGCTGTGTACAAGGAGGATCAGAAGATGATGCAGGGCATCGGGTGGGTGCCAATAGGTTCACTGGATGTTGAGAAGGCCAAGAAAGCTGGCGAGGCCCTGAATGAGAGAAAGTATCGCCAACCGCCCAGCAACTTCAAATTCAAAATGACCACCGAAGACATGCCCATGGTGTTGGCGAAGGCCAACGCTCAGGTTATGAACAAGGTATTTCCGGAAACTTAAAACGCCCTTTTAGATTTTAAGTAAATGTTTTCATGATATTTTGAAGAATGCTATTTGTTACAACATTGATTTTAGCTCTCATATTTTTTGTAATGCGATGTTGACTCATATGATTCATTCAAACCACATTCAGCACCAAAGGTATGGAAGCCCATATGGGACTAAACTGAAATGATAATGTAAACATGAAAATGAATTAGCGGTACAATATTTCACACATTGACATAACTAATATCCAATATAGTTTTGCATTTGCCCATACGCGTATGAGCTTTGTTAAGCATATTTAAATGAAAAGCTGGAAAAGAGATTGGAGACATTTTCATGCTGCTGCAGTGTAAATTGATATGTGTGCATGCTGCAAATACAAGTTTTTATAATGTTATTATTCAGTGTGTTTTATTTTCCATTTAACGCTATGCATTCTATTGAACTCTGTTTCCTTCCTATTTGTATTATAATATCAAGTGTCTTGTCACATTTTTCCTGTTTTTATGTACTTTCTAAATCTGTTGCCTATTATTGCAAAACGCTCTGTGCTGCATTTCTTGTGATAAAGATGGTATAAAAATGAAGTCTATTATTATTATTATTACAGCAATCTTACATACAAGCGTGGGAGAAAGATAAAACCACCATTCATCTCATGCCCGATGCCATGGACGTTCAACTGGCCAAAGCAAACAAATCCAACTACAGTCTGGTGAGTCCTTCTCCATCATTTTAAAAATAAGAGAAGTTGTTGTCATAGCTTCTGAGGCAGCATGCTTATTGTTACTCCACAATTCTCCAAAAGATGCTTCAATGCTTTTTGTACTTTTCTCCTTTCTACACAGAACATGTACAAGCAGGCCAATGAAGAAGCCAAGAAGAAGGGATATGACCTGCGTAACGACGCCATTGCCATCCTCGCTGCCAGGGCTTCCAGGGACATTGCCAGCGACGTAAAATAATTTACTTTCCACTCATTAAAATTAGCAAAAATAATACTTTTTATGAAAAAAAGGTTAAAAGGACACACGCAAAGTTTTAATAGCATTGGATTTTATTATCAATGTATCCATAGTTTTGTGGTGTATTGTTACCAATGGGATTAACTAAATGCTTAAAGTACACTAAATGATGTGAGGCAACGTCAGAAAACATACACTGCTGATGATTTTTTGGCTTTAGAACAACTGTAAATGTTTTAATCGGTTCCTTTGTGCTTCATTTGCAGTACAAGTACCACGCAGGGTACCGTAAGCAGGTGGGCCATCACATCGGCGCTCGCTGCGTCCAGGACGACCCTCTGCTCGTGCTGGCTCTCAACTCGGCCAAGATCGCCAGTGATGCCCTGTACAAGAAGGACTTCAACAAGTCCAAGACCAAGTTCAACCTGCCGGTGGACATGATGGCCTTTGAGCTGGCCAAGAAGAACCAGATCCAAGTCAACCACGCCAACTACATCACTCGCCTCCACAACTGGACGTGTCTGCCGGACTCCACTGATGTGGTCCAAGCCAGACATGCTTATGAAATTATGAGCGATGTAAGTATGAATCCTTAGGTTTATTTTTTAGGAAGTTATCACAATTATGAATGTTCCTTTTTGAAGTGGTGGAGCCTCTTGTTTCATAATGAACCCTTTCTATTTGGTCCAGGCTGTGTACAAAGAGGATCAGAAGATGATGCAGGGCATCGGGTGGGTGCCAATAGGTTCACTGGATGTTGAGAAGGCGAAGAAAGCTGGCGAGGCCCTGAATGAGAGAAAGTATCGGCAACTGCCCAGCAACTTCAAATTCAAAATAACCACCGAAGACATGCCCATGGTGTTGGCGAAGGCCAACGCTCAGGTTATGAACAAGGTATAAATCTTCCAACTAAAAATGTAAATGATACAAAATGACTGTTGAACCTTTTGTCCCTTTCTCTCGTAAAAATGCTAACTTGCAGAGTACACAGACATATTAGGTTTTTGTATCTTTGGTTTCTATGACAACAGAAAACATATGTTGAAGCCTGGGAGAAACAGAAGTCAAAGGTCCACATCATGCCTGACGCTATGGATGTTCTTCTAGCCAAAGCCAACAATGTCAACTACAGCTTGGTAAGTGAGAATAAAAAATGTAAAAGTAAATTAACACTCATTTATGAATGATATAACAATGATACACTTTAGTAAAGGGGCGGCACAGTGGTGTGGTGGTTAGCACTGTCGCCTCACAGCAAGAAGGTCCTGGTTCCACTCCGCCCAGAGGCCTTTCTGTGTGGAGTCTGCATGTTCTCCCCGTGTCTGCGTGGGTTCTCTCCGGGTTCTCCGGCTTCCTCCCACAGTCCAAAGACATGCTCTGGGGATCAGGTTAATTGGGGACTTTAAATTGCCCGTAGATGTGTGAATGTGAGTGTGAATGGTTGTATGTCCCTGTGTAGCCCTGTGATTGGCTGGCGATCAGTCCAGGATGTACCCTGTCTATCACCGGAAGTTGGCAGGGATGGACTCCAGCCCCCCCGCGACCCTGTGCAGGATAAGCGGTTTGACAATGAATGGATGGATGGATGGACAATTTAGTAAATAGCACTTTTTACTAAAGTGCTTTTTTAAATTAGGACTCAAATATATTCTGTATTCATTATGGATGATTTCATTCTATCAACACATATCTAATACCCCAGCCCTTTTTGGAATGAAAATCAATGTACTTATGTGTTTGGGGCTTTGTATTTACTTACAGAAAAAGTACAAGCAGGCAAATGAAGACTCCAAGAAGAAGGGCTACGACATGCGCCAAGATGCCATTTCTGTTAAAGCAGCCAGAGCTTCTACTGACATCGCCAGTGATGTAAGTGTTTCATTTTAGTAACAAAGAAAATAGACAAAATGGGCGGCAGCAAACTAATCTATGTATTGATTTAATTTGTCCTCCAGTACAAGTACCACGCAGGGTACCGTAAGCAGGTGGGCCACCATATCGGCGCTCGCTGCGTCCAGGACGACCCTCTGCTCGTGCTGGCTCTCAACTCGGCCAGGATCGCCAGCGACGCCCTGTACAAGAAGGACTTCAACAAGTCCAAGACCAAGTTCAACCTGCCGGTGGACATGATGGCCTTTGAGCTGGCCAAGAAGAACCAGATCCAAGTCAACCACGCCAACTACATCACTCGCCTCCACAACTGGACGTGTCTGCCGGACTCCACTGATGTGGTCCAAGCCAGACATGCTTATGAAATTATGAGCGATGTAAGTATTAATACTTGGATTTATTGTTTAGGAAGTTATCGCAATTATGAATGTTCCTTTTTGAAGTGGTGGAGCCTCTTGTTTCATAATGAACCCTTTCTGTTTGGTCCAGGCTGTGTACAAGGAGGATCAGAAGATGATGCAGGGCATCGGGTGGGTGCCAATAGGTTCACTGGATGTTGAGAAGGCCAAGAAAGCTGGCGAGGCCCTGAATGAGAGAAAGTATCGGCAACCGCCCAGCAACTTCAAATTCAAAATAACCACCGAAGACATGCCCATGGTGTTGGCGAAGGCCAACGCTCAGGTTATGAACAAGGTATGAAACCATATTTAGATAACTACCTTGTATCATGTCAAACAAGTCTATTGACCACTTTTTTTTATAAAGAAATGACTTAATCGTAAAAGAAATCACTCCATTCTTGTGCTGTTGTTTTTCTACGACTACAGAAATCATACGTTGAAGCCTGGGACAAAGAAAAGTCAAAGATCCACATCATGCCTGACGCTATGGATGTTCTTCTTGCCAAAGCTAACAATGTTAACTAC